>NC_139806.1:495000-602500 GCF_963457635.1 Microchirus variegatus
GATTTCTGATTGTTTTAGCTTCTTAAATGTGGATATTTGCTTTGTTTCTTTGCTCCACATAACAAATAAATCATTAAAACTGAATTGTTTAGGTTTGTGGAAAAAAACAAGACATTTTAGAGCATCGTCATTTCCAGGTTTGACAAACACTGATCAGGTTTTCTGTCATTTTATGGAGCAAACAATTTCTTTTTGTGTTTGTTTCAGATCAATCGCGCATTGTCACCAACACTCTGACAGAGTGGCAACTGGCAGAGCTTATAGTAATATTTAAAGGTAAGAAATACCATTTTTTCCACCCATCCACAGCATATCAATTCTGCACTACTCATAGTGATAATTTGGATAGTTATGGAGTTGACTGCATTCCTTTTTTGTATAAATTCTTATTAAATATAATTTCCTTTTTTTTTTTTTTTCAATAGGTGGGCTGCACACATTTTCAGAACATGTTTATTGTAATGATAGACCCTCAATTAATTTGTGGCTTCTTAGGTCAGTTCAGGTCTGAATCCTTTTTTTAATTGTTTTCTGTAATGTGAGCTATATGCCATAACCATTAAGACTTAAACAAAAAAAGTTTGGAATATTTTGTTATGTGCAGTGAAAGGTAGACTACTAAAGTTCAACTTTTTGAATTCTAAATGCACTGAATCTTTTCCAAATAGTAATCCTAACAAAGACTCATTGTTCTTGTGGGCACCAGGAAAACGGTCCTCACAATGTCTAGTTTTAATTCTACTATAGTTGAATTTGATTTGGTTCTTACTCACTCACATTTGCTCTCTTGCATTCTTTCTTCGTTTCTTTTTTTTTTTAGCCTGGAACAAACATGGTGGAGTATCTTCATGAGGCCAGATCCAGACCCTACACCTATGTCCTGACACTGGGGAATGACAATCACCATCCATCAGGCTATTACTATTGTTGCCGGAGAGGCTTTGGAGCATGATTCAGGCCATTGATGTCTGCTTTAAGGCAATTTCATCTTCGACATTGAATATCCAAAGCAGTGTAAGCATGTGTGGGAATTCCTACAGAGCGCAGTCTATAAAATGCCAGGAGGGGAGTCCAAACAGGTGAAGTTCCTTCAGACAAGAGTACTTGCGTGCAAGTAGAGCTAACTACCTTTTCTAATTTAAAAGCTGTTCTTGAGGCCAACAGGTGTTGATTGTTGACTTATTTTATTGTTTGTGTTCCAGTGACCTGAAATATGCTGAATTTGATTTTATATTGTAGATCATTTTCAATAAATGTTTTCCAAGATTCCAGTATTGTTTAAGTGTTTATTGCATAATATATGCTTTGCGTGACCAAACTCTGACCAGCTTAACCAGCTATACCACTGTGACCAGCTATACCACTGTGACCAGCTTAACCAGCTATACCACTGTGACCAGCTTAACCAGCAATGGTGACCAGCTTAAGCAGCTATGGTGCCCAGCTAGACCACTGTGACCAGCTTAACCAGGTATGGTGACCAGCTATACCACTGTGACCAGCTTAACCAGGTATGGTGACCAGCTAGACCACTGTGACCAGCTTAACCAGCTAAAGTGTCCAAAACCCCTCTAAACCAGCAAACATCCCAGTTTAGGCTGGTCAGGCTGGCAGACCAGCTTAAGCTGGGATGGTTTGCTGGACCACTGTGACCAGCTTAACCAGCTAAAGTGTCCAAAACCCCTCTAAACCAGCTTAGGCTGGTCAGGCTGGTCAATCTAAGCTGGTTTTTTCAGCAGGGAAGGTAGAAACCTTAGGGAGAACCACAGGTGAGGGATCCATTCCCTGAATGGACAGACGTGCAGTAGATGTGACCCAAAACATACAATACACAATTACAAAGAATAAAAAGTTAAAAATCCAATGCCAGGATCAACATCGGGTAAGTGGTGAAGGTTGAGAAATTGAGGACAGGGTGAGAGAGAGTGTGGCTCGTGCAAAGTCTTTAAACTAATTTTAAGTGCATGATGGGACATTTCTGCAGCAGTCTAAGCCTATTGCAGCATACCTTAGACTATTATAATCACGACATACCTGATCTAGTTTTGACTATAGGCTATGCTAAAAAGGTGGGTTTTCAGTCTGACTGACTAACCCTGGATTTCCACTGGACGCGGAACGGCAGCGGCGCGGTCGCCGTTGCAAATCGCTTCCATTCTAATCAATGTGAGCATTTCCACCAGACGCGCTGCGGAGCGTCTCAGCAGTGGCCCAGAAGCGACTCGCCGCGCTGCAGCGCTATTGATAGGAATCAGTTCTATTTTTTCCGTTGCCGCTGCTGAACCTCGTAAATTTCAACGAAGCAGATCGCACCAGACAGGAAAAGCGACACAGAATCAAAGTAAAACATTTCCGCCCCCCTTTCAAAATAAAACACAATACGCAGGTCATACAGCCTGTCACAACTTCACATCAACATTACGTGGTGACCGGTGCTGCAGAGAGAGTCTCGGAGAGTCAAAATGTACGACGAGAGACTGATTGTTGAAGTGGAGAAACATAAAATCATTTATGACACCAGATCAACAGTTCTTCCACATCAGAGAATGAAAGAAGCTGTGTTTTTGTTGTTTACTTTACACACACAGTCTATCGCTGGATCTCGCAAACTCGCGTCCATTCGAGATTATTGCGCGATCTTCCGTGAATACCGCCGGCTCCCAAGGCTCCGCGCCGCTGCTGTAACGCGTCCGGTGGGGATTGACGCCGGGCAGAGGACGAAGCAGAACCGCGCCGCCGCCGTTCCACGGCCGTTCCGTGTCCAGTGGAAATCCAGGGTGAGAGTGGGAGTTGTTTCCACAATAGAGGAGCCTGGTAGATAAATGTTCTACCACCTATTCTACTTTTATTTATTTTAGGAATAACCAGTAGACCCGAGTTCAGGGAGCGGAACGGTCTATTATCTATAAATCGCAAATATAAGAAGGGGCTTGATTATTTAGGGCCTTGTATGCGAGTAGAAGTATTTTTTTATCTATTCTACTTCATACTGGGGGCCAGTGTAGAGAAGCCAAGACGGGAGTTATATGATCACGTCCTCTCCGGTTCCAGTCAGTATGCGTGATGCTGCTTTCTGGACCAGCTGAAGGCTTTTCAGGGACAGGACATATTGCCAATATGCACTGATCAAACCTGACTTAACTTTCTCAAAACTCTTCACATGATTAAAACACAACTTTATGTGAACCTAAAAAACAACAAAAATCAGAGGAGACTTAGCGTGGCGGTCGCTAATTCTCAAGACCCATGTCTCTCAGGAGAAACCGCTGTGGCTAAAACCCCCCACATGGTGTGAGCTACTACGAGCTGGGTGGACATGGTGGATGAGGGATACACAGACATGCTGCCACTCTTCGAGGAGCTCCCTGACGCAGAGCCGGGGAGGATGCTGAGGGCAATGTCAACTCAGACATCCTCAAATTAGATGATATGGAGGAGGACGAGGACGAGGACGATGCCACTCTCCCAGTGCAGTCTCACCCCTCCAGTGCATCTGTCGCTCCTCCAGCGGACAGCAGCCTTTATGATGTCTGTAAACGAGCTGCGGCTAAGTGGCCTGCTGTCCAGGACGTAGGGAGCACTGGGAGGGACCTTTATGATGGTAAGAGACTTCCACCAGCTCAACCAACAGCCAAACAGCTCCTTCCAGCCGTGCCTGTGTGCATGAAGGAAATTAGCCATTTTTGGTCCTGTCCCTTTAAGAGTAAACTCCCTGCAAAGGCATGCTCAAAACTGGAGATCCATGGTATGAAAGAACTGGACTGTCCGAACCCCCAGTGCTGGAGCCTTCATGGGCTCACCACCTTCACCCTGATCGCCACTCTGTCTCTGGCCTCTTATAACATCTCTCTGCCGAATAAAATGGAACTCGTCATATCTTCCATTTTCCAGAGGATGTATAGATATGCAGCAGTCAGTATGTTCTCTGAATGCAGTTACACTGCTGTCTGCGTATCTGGCTGAAATTTTTTAGGAGATGGGCTTGTCAGTTGGACTTCGGAGCACCAAATCCAGCTCTTTGTGATGAATGACCTCATCCTGCCCTCCTCAGGGGAGCAGTGCAGGGAAGTGGTCGAGTCATGGGCCTCGCTGTGTCAGGTGAGAGAGCCCTGTGGTTGAACCACTCCAGCCTGAGTGATGCACAGAAGGAGGAGGTTATGGATGTCGCATACGACCCCTCCAAAGGTCTGTTTGGCCCAGCTTTAGAGAGAATGAGGGAAACCACCACCCTCGGAAAGCAGGAGGGTGAGGCTTTTGATCTCTGTCTGCCCAGGAGACAAGCCCCTTGCCCCCCTCAGGCCGCCAAATCCAGCTTTGCAGCTTCAGCAGCTGCAGTGAGGAGACATCAGGGCAGTGCCCGCCCTCAGAGGCATTCTGGTCAGCAGGGCAACCACCAGCCCAGGTCTGACACCCAGAGTCCGTGGGGTAAACACTCCTTTGCAGCAGTGGCAGCAAAGAACCGCCCGTCTCACCCCATTCCCTCTTCCCCGCCGGTCAAGTTCATGGAAGGGACACAGCAGGACCCTGTCATATGTGGTTCAGGAACCCTGGCTGTTACTTATTCTCCAGGGCTCCTCATTCAGTCTCCCGTGCTGCAGGCCCACGGGGAGAAGACTCAGGGTCCGCACAAGTTAAGATGTCAGCAAGCACTTCAACCATGTTCATGCTCAAAAGTGTAGCAAATAAAAACAGCATTTTTGCAGCTAGGCAGAAAGCCAAGGGCAACATGCAAAACAAAAAACACAAAAAGAAGATATTGAAGATACTGTGGCGAGATATGACTCGCCACAGTATTGTAGTGTAGTAAATGGACCAAGCGGGAACAAGTCGGCCGAGCGCAAAACGAGAAAAACAGGAAAACTTTATTTTTTTCAAAATTAGGGATTTCCGTTTTTTTCAAAATTACACAAGTTGAAGTTTTGAAGAAGCCACTACATGCTTCAGATCACAGTATTGTGGGTCTTAAAACCATAAACTTTGTGTTTGAATTAAGGTTGTTTTATCGCTGTGAATCACTCCTAGTTTGGGTGTGGCGATCTCACATTCCAGAGCCTTTGTTGCTTTTTCAGCCAATCAGCTGATGATCAAAAATTTAGAAATTAAAGCGTGATTATCATCAAAGCAGTCATCATCAAAGCTTTGTTTGACAAAGGAAGGCAAAGAGAACCGGACAATAAGTCAGCTGTGGCTGTGCAGCTTCTTCACAAGGACAGCGAAAGCACAGAGACAGCTGGTGTGTGGACTGTTAGCATTTTAAGCTAGCGATCTTTATGCTAACGTGTTAGCAGACTTCATCCTCACAAAAACAACAAACAGATGATTATTCCGTGGCTGAAAGAGAGCAGGACACACACGGTAGTTGTCTGAGATGATGACGTGACGCCAGCACCGAGCTATTTCCTATCTAATTGGACTTTTGGAGGCGAACAGACGTAAAACTGTGACGAAAAGGAAGCATGCCTGGACCTCTTATCTGATCGGAGGCACTGAAGTCTGCCGGAATACCTTTCAGTTTCTTATGGGGTGAGTTTTCATTGACGTTGTTAATCTTTGTTATGTTAGTGTTCATTCAAAGTCACATACAGACGCACATAGGGACGCTGTCTTTTAATAATCCACTGTGCGTTTCATAACGCCGTTTGGCTACATTGTTATTAGCTATGCTTGCTTAGCTCGCTAGCTCGGTACTGTATTATTACAATGAGAATGATGCGCACATCGAAACTTTTGTTCGGTCAGATGAGCGTATTATAAGTCGTAAGAGGAGCATGTCACGGCCCTCTTTGAGATTTTGTACACCCGCAGGTTCAGTTTGATAATTCAAATGCTTTAAAACGAAACTCACGTGTTCGAAACCTAACGTTGCATTAAATGATGTGTGAATGCCACACCTTTGCATGCATGAGTCACACATGATTAACTCAATGTGTGATGAACGTGTTAATTACACGTGCAATTCATGCACATAAAGGTGTGGCATTCACACATAATTCAAGCAATACTACTGATCAATCTATACTGATTCAGTGATAAAGTGCCCGTTAACATGAACCATGATCTGAAACAAGTATTTATTTTATTTTTTTCAGAATCCTGGGCGTAAGGATTGGCATGTGCTGCCAGCCCATGTGTCCAAGGCCTCAGTGTGGCGTCTATACATGAGGTCGGCTAAGGCTCTTGGTATGTGTATAAATTGATTTCTATACAATAGCCAAATGCTTATATAGACTGCAATATGTAATGTGTAAAATGTGATTTTTTTGGGGGAAAAGTAAAATAATTATTTTCATTGTGGTTGTTGGAACGGCAGATGGCAGAGTGATAGTAAAGACCATCAACTGGCAGACACATCTGAGTCCCTATCGAAAGCTCCCACAGATCAAGAGTTATCAGAACTTTAGGTATTTAAATTCAAAATTCTGCATTTTATGAATAAAAAAATTACGAATGCACATAATAGTGTTCCATGTGAACAGTGAGCCATGTTTTAAATATCCTGTTGTGTGCTTCTATTCTGTCACAGCTTCGATGCCAACAGACCAGGTGTGGTGCTTGCTCAAACTCACAGTGATGCAGAGCCTATAGAGTTTCAGCTACTGCGCAACCCAGGAGTTCTGCCCCCTGTTGACAGTCTTCCCGTCCTGGCCCCACCTGGACTGACCATGGACAGGCAGACGTATCTTTTTGAAAAAATCAGGCCTTTTTGTTCTGATGAGGCAAAATACTTCACATGCCCAGAACCAAAGGTTACAGCACAGAAGAGTAAGCAGAAGAGGGTGCGTTTGTGATGTCATCATTTTGTCCGCATATCAACTGTGATGGACAGAGTGGGTACAGTCACATTGTGGGGGAGGAACTGGTATTGAAGATGATAATATAGTCCATGGTATGGAAAATATTGAACTCTCCTTCACACACTTAGATATATTTTATTTGATATTTGAAGTATGTATCTATCTTTCACCTTTCTTGTTTCTCATTTTTATTCAAGTGCTTTTTGTAACAGAAGAATTTCCCTCTGGGGATCAATAAAGTAAATTCTGATTCTTATCACTGATTCGTCCACTGAAGTACTTACAGCAAATAACACTACATTGACATGAACTACATTCATTCCTTTGTTTTCAAACTGCTACACTGTTTCAGTCCTGTGGGCTAACAGACATCAGAAATCTTTCAGGCTGAATTTCTCCCTAAAGCAGTTTGAGGAGTGCCTACATTCAAATGGCCACATCTTCTTCAAAAATGATCAGATTTACATGTGTTTGACATTGTTGGAAAGCTTAGAAATCACACTTTCGGAATCTGTAAATAACTCCAAATGTCCCAAAGTAGACTTGTGAACCCTTTTGCCATGGCTGGTCTGTATTTATAAAGTGCTTTCCTAGTCTTGATAACCCTTTAATTGAACTATGATTGAGTGATTGAATTTGAACCCACAAGATTCAAGTTGAAAGACAGCTTGCTCTTCCACTGAGCCACACAGCCGCCCCACATAAAAAAATATCATCTTAAAATATTCATGATGAATTAAAATAATAATTTCAAACAGTAATTGCAGCTGAAAGTCTCAATGCCCAAACAGACATTACTGCACATCTGAATATTGCCATGTTTATATCAGAATCTGCAATGTGATGAAACTCTTGATATAAGGCTGGCGGGCAATTACATATATCTTTTACTTCAGCCATGAAGCTTCAGATATCAGATTTTTATGTCAAACCATTATTTTGTGCAAGCTAATTACTGCTGCATTTCTGAAGTACTAAATGTGAAAAACCACAAATACTTTACTCTGATACTGTATCTTAAACTGGTCCAAATGATACTGATGACACAATCCATGACATGAAGGGTGGCATTAAATGCTCCAGATTTTTTGTAGATTCTTGCTCCCCCTCCCTGCTTAGAGCAGAAATCTGTCAGTCAGTGTTTTGACAGTGGCTTCCTGTAGGTGGCTTTCTGTGTATGCTGTTTTTAATTAATTTCCAATCAGCTCTGTTTGAAGACGCACAGGGATTTGTGCAGCACTAAACATATGCATGCACCAGTGATAATGATATGCACTAATAACCCATGTTTCAGAGTAAATGTGATATGTCATGTAGCAGGAGAGGAAAGAAGGTACTGCTCCAGTAAAATGTCATTTTACAGGAAATCTTCTGTAATTTTTTTTAACAGATTTCCAATAAACCAGTGAAATGCTAGTAGATGTATTTAGGATATGTTCAGTAATTTTAGGTTTATGTTCAAAATGAATTATGGTTAATTAACCATAATGTAGGATTACGTTAATATTATATATATTTTTATGACAATTTATTGCATTTAACCTCTTCTTCACGGTTGCCCCCGTTACCGGGCAAAAGACAAAAGCCTCATAACGTTAACAAGCACAGACATGCTGCATACTAACAAAAAAAGTGTGTTGCAGTAATCCAGGCGGGACGTAATGAAGGCATGGATTACTGCCTCTACTGCTTTTCAGTCAATTGTCCCAAAGTGGGAGGCACATATAGAAAGTGTTGTTATTCACTGTTCACCTGATTTGGATGTAAATACCCTCAAATTAAAGCTGAAAGTGTGCAGTTGAAGCACATCATGTTTGTTTCATTACAAATCCATTGTGTGTATAGAGCCAAAAAGAAGAGAATTGTTTTGATGTCCCAATATTTATGGACCTGACTGTAAAATGGAGATGGGTAACATATTTAAAGCGGACCAAGACCGGAAGTTCCAATTAACGCTGTTTTTAGTGTGTATCTGCGTCATTAGCTTGTTTACGAAGCCCTGAAGTTTCGAAACAAACAGTTCAGCCACTGCTGAGAACGCTGTGTTTTATTGTAATCTCGGGCTCAGCGAGATCTCTGAAAAAACCTGGTCCGGTTACGTAAACAGCAGTCCTCGTGCTCCGGGCACTAGTCCGGGTACATCCGGTTGTATGATTCGCTCTCTCTCTCGCGCGTTCATGGGTAGTGGTCTCCCCACCATCAAACGCTCACAGACACAGAGGCAGATGCTTTTATTTTGAGAGCGGGACATACTTATGCCGTTCCGTATGGGAACGACGAACCTCCCCCCGGTGAGGAGGAGGCGGCCAGCGGGGGCGAGAGAAGGTGCAGCGAGTACACGTCCGCGGCCCCGGGAAGCGGCGAGGTCCGGGCGGGGGGCCCACCTTCGCCCAGAGCCTTTCCAAGCTGACCTAGAGCCGGTCACGGCGCACCACCGGAGGAGGAAATGCGCCCAGAAGGAGGCCAGCTGACAGCCGGGGGCGAAGAAGACCCCGCGAGGGAGCCCTCTCCGCACACTGGACCCTACAGGCAGGGCTGCGGGCAACAGTTGGCCTGTGGACATCGTTGGTGTAGACACTTGTCACTCAAACATGTCTGACCAATGGAATCAAACACTTTTTTTCTTTGATTGAAAAGGATTTTTTGATTGAAGTGATTTTTTTTAATTGAAAATATTTTTTTTTGTTTGAAGCAACTCTTTGATTGAGTTATAAAGACACAAATGTCCTACCCATAATATGGCACAAACGCAAAACAGCATTACTTCAATCAAAAACTTGCTTCAAACCAAAAAAACCTTCACATCGATCAAAGAAAACATTTTCAATCAAAGAAAAACAGTGTTCAAATGCATTTTTTTGAGTCTCAAATATATTTTTGCATTCAAACAATTTTCAAAACACAAATCATTTTAATACTGTTTTGCCACTGCACTGCGACCTGACTTGTTGTCAGAAGAACATCATTGGTGTAGACACTTGTCACTCAAACATGTCTGACCAATGGGGAAGCACCCGCCCACTGCGGAATGTTTGAGTCAAAATGATTCAATCAAAAAAAAAGACTTCAAAACTTTTTTCACTTCGATCAAAAAAAAAAACGACTTCAAAACTTTTTTCACTTCAAATCGAAAAAATAAAACATATTCAATAAAAACAACCACACTTAATTATTTTTTCTTTGATTGAAAATATTTTTTTTGATTGAAGCAACTTTTTTTGCATAATTTAATTAAGACACAAATGTACTACCCATAATATGGCCTAAACGCAAAACAGCATTACATCAATCAAAAACTTGCTTCAAACCAAAAAAACCTTCACTTCGATCAAAGAAAACATTTTCAATAAAAGAAAAACAGTGTTCAAATGCATTTTTTTGAGTCTCAGATATATTTTTGCATCCAAACTATTTTTTTCTTTGATTAAAAAGGTTTTTTTTGATTGAAGTGAAGGTTTTTTTGATTGAAAAATGTTTTTTTGATTGAAGCAAACTTTTTTTTGATTGAATAATAAAGACAAAATTCTAACTCCATAGTACACGCGTTCAGACCTATGCTCTAAAATGAACAGGGAAGCCGCCATCTTGGATTGAACGTTCACTAATTGCCGTTTTTCAAGTCGGAAATCATTGGTTGTTTGGATAAGAAATTCCAGTTAAATATATCATATAGGAGACAAACACAGTGATATTTGTGAAATTTTATAAAGTTTATATGATTTACAGAAAGTGTGCAAAAATGATTAAAACAAAATTAGGCATGTGCATAAGTTTAGGAACCACAAAAGAAAAATGTTTTGCATCCTTCTTTTACAGAAATAACAGCCTCTAAACGCTTCCTATAGCTTCCAATTAGAGTCTGGATTCTGGCGGAAGGTATGTTGGACCATTCTTCTTTACAAAACATCGCCAGTTCACTCAGGTTTGATGGTTTCCGAGCATGGACAGCCCGCTTTAAATCACACCACAAATGTTCAATAATATTCAGGTCTGGGGACTGAGATGGCCATTCCAGAACGTTGTATTTGTTCCTCTGCACAACCTCAACTTTGTTACTGATTCCCTTGTTCTCCAGAATCTGATGATATTCCTGACTTTCTGTAAATCATATAACATTTATTTTACTTCTCAAATATCACTGTGTTTGTCTCCTATATGATATATTTAACTGAAATTTCTTATCCACTCCAGTATTAACAGAGCTGTGTTATTGTTCAAGTGTAAGGGTAGATCACACTAAATACTTGACACATGTAGAGGATGTTTTTTTTAAACAACAAAAAACTGCATACATATATTCTGAATGTGTTCCAGTAAAGTGAAATAGAAATAATGATCCTCTATTGTCATTATAGCATTGCTCAAGCAACAAATCTAATGGTGGCCTAAGACTTCTACATAGTACTGTACAAGTGTACAGTGTAGTAATGACCGAAAGCTACCTCTATTTTTGGTATTAACGTAAGCATGCTGCCTGTGTGTTTCAGATGGTTCTGTCACTCCTGAAAAGGAATGACTGTGAAGTCCAGCTGGTGAAATCCACGGTGGGGACCTGCTGTGCTCTGCATAACCTGTGTGAAAATCATGGTGAGCCTTATGACACCGAATGAGATGCATACACAGCAGCAACAGTGGTTGAACCTGTGGTGGCAGTGGTACAGGGTGTAGAGGAGGGCAGAGATGTAGGTGAGGGCCTGATGTGTCACTTGTTGTGAATTTGTAAAATGCTTTGTTATTGTACTGTTTTTCACTGAATTACGAATAAAAGTTTGTACTTTCTGCAGAGATGTCTCCTTTTGTCTGTATACGTTATGTTTGTAAAGGCTGCCACAATTAAAAGAAAAAGAATAGAAATACGCATGACGTAATCACATAAGTCACATTGTTGTTTATTCAAACAAAAAAACCACAGCAAATCAAAGTTAAAGTGCAACACAGCAAATCAAATAAACTGTACATAGATGGTGGAGTCCTAGGACAGGAGGGAGGAAATAGGTCACATGCTCCTGCCATCTATTGCCTGGACAAGCTGCCCAATCACTCAAAGAAATGCGTGGTTGAACTTAGCACTCTCGTGGTGTGGCGGTCACGTTGTGTCCGGTTCCACTCCTGCTACTGAACATCTTCCACCTGAAGCTCTGCTAGGACAGCTGTGTGCTTCTTTTTCTCTTCCCTACATAACACTATAGAGAAGAAGAAAGGGGTTATTAATCAAACCATTAAGGAAATACACAAATGCTGTAAATCATGTTTATTATTTCTTACCAGTTGCACAGAGCTGTGGTCTGTGGCGAAGTTGGTGCCACCGACAACGAAGCAGCTGATGGCTCTGCTGGGGTGGATGAACACTCCTCACATATGGAATGGGATTCTTGAACAAAAGAAGTGTACACATACGCTGTAATTACACGCATAACAATATATATATTCAGCCACAGACTGAAACACCCTAAATGAAGGAGCTTTATCCTTATTATTATCCTTTATTCCTCCCTGCAGCTGTTAGCTCTCATTAGACAACATATAACCAGGCTCCTCATCCCATGTGCAATATACTGTCTTTTTACAAAAGTCCAATACAGACATATAATATCCGATGATCATTCTCTGTCTATAATGTAAATATCGAACCCATACTGTATATTCTGGTCTAGTCTGTTTTAACATGTAAAAACATCACGTTACACGGTAGTAAGTCTAATTCATGACTT
This sequence comes from Microchirus variegatus, assembly GCF_963457635.1. Lineage (NCBI taxonomy): Eukaryota > Metazoa > Chordata > Actinopteri > Pleuronectiformes > Soleidae > Microchirus > Microchirus variegatus. The sequence continues at coordinate 507,506 of NC_139806.1, forward strand.
GTACAAATCTGGTTTCTTTTACAGGTTTACGTAATGTTTTGTTGTAGGTTGAGCACCTAATAGCAGGCATTGCTAACTAGCTAGCCAACTACGTTGTCTCGTGTAAACAGACGGACAGAGATTACCGACACACATGATGTTACTTTTATAATGTCGCTCTCAGGCTGAAAAAAAACACTTACCGTTGGCGTGTGCGGAGTTGTTGGCGTTGCTGTGTACACCGTGAGCGGACATCGACTCCCGGTAAGACCTGCTCGTTACGGGCGGCATCGTCCAGCTCGCTCTGTATGTTGTCGTCTCCGACTAAACACAGGACAGTCTGGACCTCGTCGTTGGACCATGGAATGTTCTTATGCAGAGTTGCCATGTCGAAGTATTTGCGCGCTACTATTTTTTGAAAAATTGTGGATTTGATTCCTGCATCCTGTGTCGCGCTCATGACGCACCCAGTGACGACACTTCTGGCCAATCAGTGGCCGGCAGTTTTGACTAATCAGCGCATAGTACCTGCGCCACTGACTTGGAACCACGACAGGGCAGGTACTAAAAATAGTACCTGGTTCCACGTTCTACGCTAGTGGAAACACTCGCTAAACCGTGTCGTGTAGCGCAGTGCCGTTGAGAGTCGGGCCGGTGGAAAAGCGCCATCTGTCTCTCAGTTGACCTGGGAATGCCTCGGTATTCCCCCGGAAGAGCTGGACGAAGTGGCCAGGGAGAGGGAAGTCTGGGCTTCTCTGCTCAAGCTGCTACCCCCGCGACCCGATCTCTGATAAGCAGTAGAAGATGGATGGATGGATGGTATGGATCCTCTTGCCAAATAATGGTTTGGCAGCTGAAAAGTGCATGAGCGGACACTCCCGTCTCGTCCGGAAAATAGTTCCTGAACTCGTCCTATTTTCCAGCATTGCAGAGGTAGTAGATGATCAAACATTAATACCATGTCATCAATCTAGAAAGGGTTAGTCAAGGTGGTTGAATTTGAAGCATAAGCAGATCTTAAAAACAATACTCATCTGTCCAACTCTTCCAAGCTGGTTAAGAAGACTGTCTCAATACTTCCACCATATTTATTTTATTTTTATTTTTCAGGGCAGTGTGCACGTACAATAATAATTTAAAGGGCCCCTTTTGTGCAAAATCAACTTTTTTATCATTTTAGTACTTATATGTGGGACTCAGGAGGCCATACCAGTCCCCAAAATGTGAAAAAACAAGACTCAGTCATGTTTTAGTGGTTCCACTTAGTGTTAGTATAGGCGATAAAACATGCGACGTTTAAACCTCCCGACCAAGTGACGACACAGCGGACATTTCACCGTGAATGTTGGCACCCCGCCAGGCAGAGTACTTCACAGCTCCACCGTAGCTCGAGAGTGCAGAGGGAGGAAGAGTGGCTGCACAGTGGAGCACAGTGTTTTACACAAACTTCCAGCCTCAGAGGATTTGTATGTCCAGTGGATATATTTTATGTATTAAAAAAATGTGCCAGATAAAGTCAGCAAATGTGTGTTTGTGTGTTCGCACCACTTCGCATCAGACTGTTTTGTGAACCTCAGTCAGTACAATTCTGAGCAGAAGACTGAACTGAAACGGGGAGACGGACCAGCTGTCCGTGGGGAGACTGCAGTGGAACTAACTGTAAGTATTCTTTAAAAAAAAGCATGCTTAGTTTGTCATTGTTCGTGTAACGCCAGCTGAGGCTAAATGCGGTTAGCTTCAGAAGCCCTTGGTTGTTGATCGTGTATGTAAATTCCTATGCTAGAAAAACACCTTGAACGCACCAGTTACGTGCAGCTGCATGTGTGGATCAATAATATGAAGAGCACGCGTTTGAAACCACTGCAGAAAGGTAACAAAGGTAGGAAAATATCAGTTAACTGCAAACATTTAGGCTTCAATGTGACGGACGTCGAGCAAAAGTATATTGTTTGCAAAGTTTCTCGCGCTGTCGGAAACACGACCAACTTATTGAATTATAAAGTTCTCTATGACGAGGCGATTAAAAAAAAAAAAGCTCGTCAGTCAGCAACACCACAACATAGTCCTCGATTAACGACACTCCTTACAATGCCGTGTCTATTAATCGTGATTTCAATATCAATCAAATTTATCTTTTTTGTTATTACCTATGGACATATAGCCACACCAAAGTAAGCCAGTTATGCAGCTAAATAATGTAAATCATTAATTTAAAAGAAACCGACTAATGTTTACCTGTTAAATACAAAGAGGTGATAAAATAAGTCCTACATTTGAAAATAAATTCCCATTGTATGAATATTTTGGGAATATGTACAATGTGTTCTTATTCTGATTTAGCATTTTATTCTTTTGTCTCCCAACACTTTACCTGGCAGGCATGCACTTCAATGAAAATACAGAGCGTCTGATGGTGAGCTGCTGTTCAAGTGGAAGAAAGGAGAATCCACAGCAAAGCCATTGAAAGAGCAGCCAACGTTCAGTAAGTTTTCTTTTTAACTTTTTATTGAAAGTCACACTAGAAATGTAAACGTCCATTAGAAAATGTGTGTAAACAAAACAAATATATAAGTTACACTAGTAAAAGGAATAAACACAACAAATTAAATACAATATTGCCCTTTCTGTTATTGCAGACAACGTGGATGAAATAGTGGACCTGGTGTTGGAGAAGGTGTTTCTGGAGCCTGGTCCATACACAGACAGTTATGAGAATGTCCATCCCTGAAGATCGCTCTGCACAGTTTGCGAGGCCGGACAAAAAGGAGGTGATGGAGCGCTATGTGAAGAGGTTCAGTCAAGGGCCGGTCTGAACCCCACATAGCGTCAGGGAACCCTCTCCGTAGCACCACACAGCTGGGCAGTGGCACACCAAGTTTTTGTCCCAGAAAACTGTAACAGCTGAACAGAGTGTGTGTATATAAATGTTTAGTTGTACATGTACATTTTTTAGTTTAGTTTACTGTTTTTTTCTGTCACATGATGTAAACATGTCAATAAAGTGTGCTGAGAGTGAATTTGATTTTGTTCAGAAATGTAAATGTTTTTGATATGTAACATTTTAACAATAGTCAAACTACCTTTAGAAATGGAAAAGAAGGAATGGAACAAAGTTGCAAAATTTCATTTATATATGTGTACTGTTACTACAAATAAGTAACAGTACACAAGTAAAAAAAATAATAATAGTAAATTAAAATAATGATAGCAATAAAAACAATAACTAAAAATAAATAACCTAATCTACTTGCACTGCTGCACACCTTGCAAAAATTTACAACATGCAAAATACACTAATAACACAAAACAAAATACTCTTCTTTTTCAAAGAACAAAACAGTGATATACTCCCTCAGCACAACATTTATACAAGGCTGTAACTCTGCTGAAACGTTTACGTGGCGGAAACAAGTGACGCTTGTCCAAAGTCTGAACAAGTGTGTTGAATCCTGGGTTGCTTACGGTACTGATGCTAACATGTCCTTCACTACCATAAATGTCACAGCCTCCGTTATCTCCTGATGTCGTGGTGGGATATGGGGCAGCATTGTAAAGAGTCTGCCGTGAGGACCGTGTTGTGGTGGCGCTGGCTGACGAGATTGTTGGTCGTGTTGCCTTCAGGAGCAGACACGACAGCGCGAGAGACTTAGCAAACAATTTCCTTTTGCTCGACGTCCATCAATGTGTTTCCGGTTAGCAGACATTTCTTCTCAAGCAAAGGCTTCCTTTCTGTCGTGTTTCCATGTTCTCTCCTCATGTAATTGATCCACACACGTCAGTTGCAGCCACAGTAACACTGGTGCATTCAAGGTGTTTTTCTAGCATAAGAATTTAAATACACGTCGCGTGGCGCATTAGTCGTTTTTCTTCGATTCTAATGTTTTTATGATCGCGAGAAGCCAAAATCGTGGTCACTCTATGCATTACGGTGAAACGCAGTAACAACAGGTAAACGGACATTACTATGGGGTATACGGAGCGGGGGTTGTGACGACGGTGCATGACAATAGGTGATAAGTGGTGACAGTATGGCTGTGGATAGTAGATAGATAGAAGTTAGATATACACTCCCCTGGAAGCAGTGGGTGCAACGAATCCCCTGCTCGGTCTCTCCTTTATCTCCATTGATCGGACCTTCACCACGGAGCAGGAGCCCCACGTCTCGCCCCAGAAGACAACTCAGAGTAAGAGGAATTGTGTCTGGGCAGATAAGTTTATTCCAGTGTTTATTATAGAGAGGGGTAGTACAAACCCGATAATATTACTGTGTTGATTATTATTGTTGGGACCTAAGTGTGTGGCTGTAATCCATTGTTCTTTTTTCTGTATGCAGAAAAAAGAGCCTGATTTGAGTTTTCCACACCCTGCGTCCCCCTCATTTTGTAACATTACTTAGCTGGAGGACTCCCCGGGGGGGAGCAGGATCTTTGAAGTCCCATTGGCCGTCTCTGTTTTATGGCCCCTCGACTGATAAACCATATAAAATTGGAAGACAGACATTCTTCTCTCTCTTGTTTCTTCGCTCTTGTTGCTTCTCCTGCTCCTCTCTTGCTGGCTCTCTGGCCTCGGGCCGGGGCCTCAGGCCCAGGGCCTCATGGCTCCAGCCATGGCCTCTGGCATGCGGCTCTCATCCCCTGCCGCACAAACAAAGCCCTTTTTGAAGAAGTAGGGCTTCGTTGCTTGAGTGAGAAACTTGTGTTGCGTCAAACCACACATCCTCCCGCCACTGAGATGGAGACTCTGCAGCCGCCAGTTTCCATCCCTCCGCCCTTGGGGAGCGCACCTCGGCCGACATATCCCTCCATACCTGACGCCCGAACTGCTTCCACTAAGAGAGCTTCCATTCACAGAGCACACTGGTCTTGAACCAGACTCTAAGTATGCACACAAATCAATCGTGTACACTCTCTCACTCTCTGATTCACTCACTCTCTATCTTTCATTCATGAATTAGAGGTCTCACAGGCGCCATCTTGAGTCGAAACCCACGCTCCTACACACAGAAAAAGGATGGGTCAAAAATGACCCAACTTGGGTTGTATTATAACCCAGTGCTGGGTCACTATTGCACCGGGCCAACAGTAGTTGATTTGACCCAGCAAGATGGGTTGGTCCATTTTAACCAAATGGATGAGTTAAATATTCTACCCAAATGCTGCGTCAAATTAACTACAATTATGGGTTATTTCAACTACATGTTTGTTATATACTCTATCCAAATGCTGGGTCAAATTATCTAATATGCCAGCTTAATAAAGACAGATTACAGTACAATTTATAAGAAAATAAATTGCAATCGACTACCCATAACTATAAAACTGTTCAACTACAAATCTATAACAAAATATGTTCTATTTTTGGTCATGCAAAGCATATATTATGCAATAAAGACTTAAGGCCACATTATACTTCTCCGACTGCGTATGCGTTATCCGTCTGCGTCACCACGGAGACGCCTCGAGCATTTATACTTCTGCGTCGTGGTGACGGACACTCGCTGCAATTTCCCGCCCGATCAGTCAAATTGGCCATTTAGGGTCTAAACATGTGCTGTGTGTGTTAAGATATGACGTATTTATAGTTCGGCAGCGGCGTTATCGGAGGGGATCAGCTCCGCCTCTGTCAGGACGCCCGGAGCGCACTGAGAGCCGGCACAGAGCAGCTTCGCTCAGCCTGTCCTGAGGACCAATCGTAGCTCTTGCTGTCTCCGTTGTCCCTTGACGGAGTGACGGACACTTAAAAAATATTTCGTGCACCCGGAGACGACGCAGAGGCTCTTCGACAGGTTCTGCGTCGACGCAGAATCTCTACGTAGCCTACGCAGAGCACTTTACGCAGAAGTATAAATTGGGCTTTAGGCAATACTGGAACAACAATCAAATAAGTAAACAATTAACACCTGTTGGCCTCAAGAACAGCTTTTAAATTAGAAAAGGTAGTTAGCTCTACTTGCACGCAAGTACTTTTGCCTAAAAGAATTTCACCTGTTTGGAGTCCCCTGCTGGCATTTTATAGACTGCGCTCTGTAGGAATTCCCACACATGCTTACACTGCTTTGGATATTCAATGTCGAAGATGAAAAATGCCTTAAAGCAGACATCAATGGCCTTAAGCAGTGAATCATACTCCAAAGCCTCTCCGGCAACAATAGTAATAGCCTGATGGATGGTGATTGTCATTCCCCAGTGTCAGGACATAGGTGTAGGGTCTGGATCTGGCCTCATGAAGATACTCCACCATGTTTGTTCCAGGCTAAAAAAAAAAAGAAACAAAGAAAGAATGCAAGAGAGCAAATGTGAGTAAGGACCAAATGTCTATCAACTATAGTAGAATTAAAAATAGACATTGTGAGGACCATTTTCCTGGTCCCCACAAGAGCAATGAGTCTTTGTTAGTTAGGTTTACTATTTGGAAAAGATTCCGTGCATTTATAATTCATATAATTGATCTCTAATAGTCTACCTTTCATTGTACATAACAAAATATTCCAAACTTTTTTTGTTTAAGTCTTAATGGTTATGGCATATAGCTCACATTACAGAAAACAATTTAAAAAAGGATAAAAACCTCAACTGACCTAAGAAGCCGCAAATTTATTGAGGGTCTATCATTAAAATACACATGTTCTAAAAATGTGTGCAGCCCACCTATTGAAAAAAAAAAAAAAAACTAGGAAATTATATTTCATAAGAATTTATACTAAAAGGGAATGCATTCAGTTCCATAACTATCCAAATTATCACTCTGAGTAGTGCAGACTTGATATGCTGTGGATGGGTGAAAAAAATGGTATTTCTTACCTTTAAATATTTCTATAAGCTCTGACAGTTGCCACTCTGTCAGAGTGTTAGTGACAAAGCGCAATTGATCTGAAACAAACACAAAAAGAAAAAATTGCTATTACGATTATTTTCATAATCAATTAATCTGTTGAATGTCTTGTTTTGTCCACAAACCTAAATCATTGTTTTAATGATTTATTTGTTATATGGAGCAAATAAACAAAGGAAATATTCACATTTAAGAAGCTAAAACAATGTAATAAAATCTTGTTTTAATCATGAAAAAAGCTTCAAACCTAATAATCGATTATCAAAATAGTTGACGATTAATTAAGTAATCGATTAATTGTTTCAGCTCTATATTAAGTATTCAGATGTCACCATGCCAAATGCAATGCACTCAAGGAGCAGCATGTAATCCAATGTGAAGATAACACGTTTGTTTGTGGGTGAACAGTGAACACAGCCATTTTATTTAGCATCACAAAAAAATAGAGAAACCAATCCCCCCTCTCTCCCTGTATATATGTATATATATACACACATAAATACATACAGCCTGCCCAACACTGCGCTTAGCAATGGTACATATTTGGTTGTAATATCCTGAAAAGTCTCAACGCCTAAACATCCAACCGACGTTCGACGCACAAACAACCAAGTCACTGGGTTGCAAACCATAGAAACAATCCAGCACTTGGGCTGTTTGCTCGGTTGATGGAGTTTGACCCAACGCATGAGTTAAAATAACCCATAATGGGTAAAACATGTCATAACTCAGCAGTTTTTAGGGAGTACAGCCATGCTTTCACGTGTTTGGTCTAAGATCTGCGGCCTGATGTTAATGTGTTTTTGGCGCCATCTTCGGTGGAGGCGTGCGTTTACAGTCACTGCTACTGCGCATGCTCCACCATTTTGGTCCCAGAAGGGGGAGTGACCATCAACCGCGTCACTCCTTCCTCTTATCGTTCTTATCTCCTCCTGTTTCACTAACACACACACACTCACACACACACACTGGTGTTTATGTTGTAGATAGCTTGTGTGATTTGAGCTTTAGCAAGTAAGATTTATTGATTCAAATTACTAAATTATCACTATGCGTTGATGTTCATTGACTTAGATCATCCAATTAGCCTTGGATATTTAATGTTAGTGAATCAAATTGTTTAATTGATTCTTGTTATTTGATTTAATAAATTGTTACTTTTGTTCACTTAAAGGAATGGTCTGTGTCTTTTGTACATGAATGTTGTGACAAACGGAGGTTGAGAGAGTCAGTACTCGAATTGGGATATCTTTGATATTACAGTGATTATTTAGACTGATTTTGAAAGGCATAGATTGATTGTCTTTTCCCTGATTACAGGGTGGTGCCCCGATCTAAAGTTTATTGATTATTAAAATTAATTAATTAATGTTTATTACTTTTATTTTTCTCAATCAAATTATTGCCAATAATGGTTCCACCGTGCGAGGGTTTTAAGAAAATGAATAACATAATTAATTATAAAAAATAATTGTTCATATTTTCTCACCAATTACACAGCTGGATCACAACATTATGTATGTGTGTTTCTTTCCATATCACTGTGTGCATGTCGACACACGGCTGTAATTTACCTGTCTTAAGATCAGTGAGATCGCAACTAGGGAACTGTATAGTTAACTCAGGTTCTGTTGATGTTAATGTGCGGCCCGCACCCTGTGAAGTATAGTCATGACTGTGGTTAGTTTAGTATAGATCGCGACTAGCGGGCTGAATATATTGACTGCAAGTGCCTCTGTGTTAAACTGCGGGGCCGTCCGCACAACTGTTGATGATTTTTATTTGTTTATCTGTGCCTTTCTTTCGCACTGCTGCTCCACGCAGAGCGTGACCACTCGGCTATATAGAAGATTTCACTTGATCGCCCTGTGTCCTGAACACAGCTCGTGATCACGTGGTGAGAAGGAAAATCTCCTTTGATTTGTCAAAATCGCAGTTTAAGTTGAGCACAGCTGGATAAACTGTGTGATTTACAGGAGATCCCTGATCAGCCACGTCCCCTTTACTTCCCCTTTAAAATTCCCTTGTCACCACTGACTCCATCTCCTCCCTCTCTCCTCCTCTTTCACTCAGCCACTGCAGGTGAGAGGAGAGAGCTGGCAGTCGGAATCTGAGTACAGGCACTATCTCGCATTGCCTCGTGGTAATAGGGTTTGACGCCATTTTACGTGATGTAGCGGACACTTTTAGTAACCCGGAAGTGGGAGGAACGTCCCCGTGACAACCGTCACGTCAGAGACCCCTCCACTACTTCCTCTCTTCCCCCCTTCTTGTTTAACTTTTTGGTTTTGTTTGCTTACTTCCTGGTTCCCACGCTGTCACCAGCGGCCAAAGAGGGACACGCCCAGTGTGCGAAATACCCATTAATAATCGGGGGGGTTCCATCTCCTGTTGGTTGCGCAATACTGTTTAACCACCCCAGGTGCCAGCCTGCAGTATTGGCTATCTTCCCTGTCAGATGTGGGCTTGTGTGGGCTTTTTCCACAGCGCCATTTGGAGAGCAATTCATTAAAACATTAAAATACAAAATTACAAATAAAATAATTTACTTTTTGTCTGGTTATAAAGAATAATGAAGCATGCAACGTGTGTTGTGTCTGTAGAAGATATGTCAAACTTAAACTAGAAAAATCTTGAGGAAAAAAACAATTACACTGTAAGACTGTAAAATGTCAGTTAACAGAAAATAAACATGTTCTTTTGTTTAAAGATAAACAAAACTTGACAAAATCAATTCAGTTTTAAAACAAAAGGTTTATTTTAGTGCAAAAACAAAGCACAAACATTTTCAATTAACAGAAAATAAGACATGTTCTCCAATTGCATCCTTGAATGTAACATCCCTGAACTCCACAAGATCTCTGCTGGAAAGAATGGTAAAGAATGGAGCATGGCACCCTGTATAGGCTTGGGAGGAAAAGACGGTCATCAGAAATTGGTTTGCCAGGCATGATACTGAGAAATATAAAGCCACAACCAAATAGGCCTACCCAATCACACAGTAAGCCCAGAATCTGCACAGTTTGGACATACACACACACACACACACATCTACACACACATACGCGCGCGCGCGCACACACACACACACACACACACACACACGCACACGCACACGCACACACACACACACACACACTAATCAATGGGGTACAGGTGCAGCACAAACACACAAGCAGGGATTGGATTGGAACAGAATGGCTACTTGTGAACTTTTTAAATGTTTTTAACTTAAAAAAAATATAAATATATATATGACTGTTTGAAGTTGTGATGCAGAGGATAGGATTTGTGCGCATGCGAAATCTGCAGTTAAATGTGCTTGTGACTTTTGCACCAAATTTACCTTCATACTATTGCGACAGTCGAAAGTGGATATGTGTGTGCATCAGAGTGCAACTGGACCAGGAGGAAAGACACAGCGGATCAAAGACAGACATTACAATTTTTTTATCCAGCTGCAGCCCCAGAGACTTGTCTGACAGTCGAGGCACGCTGGCAATGGAAGTGATGTAAATAAGACTATTTTGCCACAAGAACATTCAGAGCAGTGTCCCTGGGAGAGAAGACTTATTTGTTGAGGTTGGCTGAGGGTTATTGTCATATTTTACATCATGAGTGAGTGACAGCCCAAACGTGAATCACGTCCTCAGCGATAATTCTCTGTGTGCAATAGGTTCACAAATCATAAGTCACATTGGCTCAGGCGTCAACAACAGTCCCTCCCCGCCCGCACGCTGAGTTCATCACTCTTCTACTTCTTAAATGTGAAGTAAGTAGTTTATAGTGACATCTAGAGGAGAGGCTGAAATTTACAACAAAGAACTGCTCCTCTGCTCACCCCCTCCCTTCCCTGAGTGCTACGGTATCCTCAGTCGGTCAAATGTCGTCCTCGTTGTCTAACTCCGTGTCAGCAGATGAGGTCCGTCAGGCGAGGGAGAGGGCGAGCTACCGCGGCCGTAGCAGACAAAGCGGAGAGAGTGAAGGCGGGACTTCTGCTACAAGTAAAGCGACGCTTGATTTGTTCTCTCGCGTTTGTCTATACAGGCTCCGGTAGAAACATCGCGTCGTGGCAATGCAGTAGCGGCCCGCGACCATGTTATTTTACATGACTTTTTGAAACACAAAACAACAAAGAATATTATACAGCGACTAAACAATTCAGGAGCACATAATATGTATACAAAAGTGGATTTTGGGTAATATAAACCCATACATACTACACAGTGTCCCTTTAAGTGTTTAGCTGTCATGTGAACATGTTTAGTCAGGCATTAGTCGCATTAAGTCGAATTTGGGATAAAACAGATACAACATGTGGTGTTTCATTTGTTACAGGCATTAGTGTTATTATTGACACATTTACATATCAATATATATATGCGTATGTATATGTATATGTATATGTATATGTATATGTATATATATATGTTTATAAATATATATGTAGGGGGCGCTGTGGAGCAATGAGGAGATAGGACGCGTCTCGCTGTAGCTCCTACAGATTTCATGTTAAAATTACATTTTAAAAACAAAACCTGCATAATCTTCGACCTACCGTTTACAGTATTTTTCATCCCACTCTCCAAGTGACCATTGCACAGCGAAAAATGCCGATGCGAGGGGGGAAATCCTGGGATACGTCGAACGCTGACGAAGGCCCGTCTGAAGCACCGGTCCAGAGTGAGGGAGTGGACCCGGCGCCAAGTACCCCGAGTACGGACATTCAAGTCGTGTTGACCGCCATAGCATCACTGCAAGTGGAGTTATCCCAGGCTAAGTCGGACATTTGCGATAAAATTGACGAGAAGATTGCTGTTGTGAGTATGACTTTGAGATCTGAAATTGCCGCTCTGAAAACAGAAAGTGATGCTGTGATGATGTTTTTGTGGTAAATAGCCGACTAGATGCCCAAAGTGATACGCTGGAAAGTTTAGAAGCTAACGCTAGTGCTACTTCCGACACCGTTGTGGACCTCGAAGCTACGGTAAAGCGGCTACACAGCCAAGTTGAACAACTGTCAGAGAAGTGTTTGGACCTGGAGGGATGTTCTAAGCGTCAGAATTTGAGAATCAAGGAAGGGGAAGTCAAGGAAGGGGAAGAAAGGGGTCAGAAAGTCAGGGATTTCGTGGCCCAGTTGCTCATGGAAGTTCTACACTGCAAAAAAGGAATTTCAAGAAAGTAAAAAAAGCCTTGTAACAAGAAAATAAGTCTTATTTTTTTGTCCAAAAAGAATATTAATCTTGACAAGTATGTTTTGCATCAGAAGAATTATCTAATTTTAAGAAAGTATGCCTTACTTTTTCTTGATAAGATATTCCAGCTAATTATGAGCTAGAATGAACCAGAAACAGAGTATAACAATGTTTTACGATAAAACCCAGTAGGGCAACAAGATAATTTGCCTTATTTTAAGAGTAAGACCATATGAACAATGTCTCAATTTAAGAATGCCATGAAACAAGGACAATTAAAGGTTTTTATTATGATTATTTTCTTTGCATGAACCTGCTGCTTCATATCTATCATATCACAGCAGACTGGTCTATACAACACAACCTACAACATAATACAAATTATCATGTTGGATGAAAACATGGCCCACAAACAAAACAAAATGACCAAAAATGGCCAAAATGAAATGACCCTTGACTCAATTGCATCCTGCATCAAAGAGCACGCTTATGCAGCATCAGCATTTGACTGCTAATTGATTGTTCATTTGAAGAAAAAAGAATCATGAAACAACAAAAACATAAACAATGGTCAAGAAGGACAGTTTTTCTATGAGAGGCAAACACATTAAGTGTGCCTTTTACAGTCTATCAGACGAGGCTCTGTGTAGCCCAAGCACATCTCCTAGATAATATTTTGTAGGGACATATGTCACATCCTTGTGAGTATACCTGTAATATGGAGTGAAATCTACCAGATTATCAGATATTATGAGTTCAGTTGCTTGTGCCATGTTTGGAATCTCTATTGTATATGCCATGTAATTTCTATCATAGCGAACAGTAGTATGCTGCTGCAAATCAAAACAATATAAAGATGAGTTAATTACATAGATATTGCTCACAAGTCCGAACTCAGGCAAATCATTGGAATTAACAGCAGTTACAAGTAATGTTTTCTCCCGTATATATTTATTACCATTTAGATTAATCCATTTAACAGACACTGCATTGTTTATGTCATCATTCCCAAGGAAAGCCCTGGCTTTTTCTTTCAAATACGAAAGGTTGCGTATTTCTGAAGTTGGTCCCAATGCACACTCGTTAGAAAAAATTGGGTGTTCAGATTGACTTACATTTTGACAACATTCATACATTTGATTATGCTTTATTAAAGACTTGCAAACATTTCGAAAATGTAGTTTTGGGGCCCACTGTTTGAAAAAACAATGTTTTGATTCAAATCTCATGCACATGTGACGGACCATTGGTCCCAGGACTTTTATCTGCAATGGAGCATGAATCAAATAATGTTGTTTTGGGGTAATGTTGTTATCAGGGAAAACACTTTTCATATGTTTTAAATGCTGTTCAATTAGTCTTTTCAACTTGTTAATTGTCTGTAGACCAATGGCAGGAGCAAACAAAATTTTAACAATTTCTATGAGTTCAAGGATTATTTTGTAGTATTCAGTATCTTTAGCTGTATCAATAAGGAATGGCAATAATTTTAGTAGTACAATCATTTGGCCTGAGGATTGCTTCAATTTACTATCACTTGAAGCTAATGTGCTGTAAGCTATAGGGCTCGGTTTGTCTCTGACATCAAGTGGAGAGTAGGGAAATCCTCTTAATGCACTATTGAAGACATCCAAGTCTAGTTGACCTAAAAGAACTAACTGTTTTAACACAGACTTTATTTCTAATGGAGCAATGCCTTCAAGAATTATATGCATCATATCCTGAGGTGTTTGTTCGATCAGGTTAAAGGCAGGAAATTGTACCAGCTTGCTCCTTCTGTTAATGCCAAATGTAGTCTTTAAACTGTTTCTAAGATACTCAGTATTTGCCCTCTCAATGTCATCACATTGTCGAACATGTCTTTCTAGTGTCCTTAGCTCAAAGTTGTCTTCGTCAAAATACATTTGCATGTCCTCAAATGAACATTCACACTGCCGGCACTTACTATAGGCGAAACCAACACCCTCTTTAAATCCACAAAGCTCATGTTGTGCTAAGGTGTCTCCACATATCGAAACTAATGCTCCAAATATTTTACGTTCACCATTCGCAGTTTTAATATCAACACCATCATATAGCATTTCTAGGTCCTCATACAACCTGCCCAAAATTCCATCCACTCCACATTCAAACAACTCCCTCTTCTTTGCAATAGCAAGTAGACGGATTGCAGCGAGTTTTGATCTATATTTTGGATTAATGTTTCCTAATGTATAGTAAAACATTAGCAACTTATTCTTGGAGGCATGAGAACCAAGTGGGTTGCAGATTTCAATTTCATCAGAGTAAATGATTATCTGTAAAGCAGAAGGCTTAGCTGAAAATAAAGGGTGTGATTTCATGAGCTCTCCATCTATGATGTCATACAGATAGCCACTTCTGTATTTTTGCGGCTGATCTATCATTTCTAAAACTTTTGGATGGGACAATAACTGTTCTAAACTTTTAATCAGAGGTACATAATGAAAACATTTGGTTACTGTGGAGAGGACCCGTTTTGTCCCTTTTTTCTTCAAGCAGGCCGTATACCCAACAGAAACCTCCTCTGACTCCACAAAATTGAAATTTTCCTTTATCACATTGTCCTGCCTGTATGTTGTTGCAACAGAGGAAAATGGATCCTCAATCCGGTCAAATACTGCCATCGCTTCCTTTTTAAGTTCACTTCCTTGATGTTCCTGGAATACAGTTTGTAGCTGACTCCTCAGATTAGTCACCAACAGAGCTTGATATTGCTGCATTGCTGCCAAGACATCATTCACACCTCTCTGAAAAACAAACAAGAAAGAAGAGAAAATTAATTCCAAACAGTCTAGTTTTAAAATTATTAGCATACAATCTCTTTTATAAAGAATATGAATATAAATAAGAGTAACATCAACACAATGATGCTTTTCAATTAATTTACAGGACATTAAAAGTAAATTCAAGATATGAAGTTATCATAACTAGAGAGAAAGGCATTATTAAATATCAAACCTCATGGATAGATACGTAGTTAATCTAGAAGTTAAGTTGCAGCTAAGGGAGACTAATAAGGTAACTGTGAACTGACTTGATTTTTTTTCATCACACAATATTTTAAACTGCAGGCACCAGCCCAGATGTCGAAATTCAGTGAGTGAGAGGTTGACCTATGCATAGTACAGTTCACAATAAGAGAACTCAATATTACCACTTCAGATCTAATTTCCAAACTTGGACTTTAAATACAGATAATCAACACAGCCACAGATGTAATAATTGTAATAATGTTGTATGTAGACAAACCTGTGAAAGGTGGTGTTTTTCTCTTGCAGTCAACATAATGGCAGTAGCTTGTCTACTCAGAGTGTTACACCTCATGTCATCCTTTAAAAAAAGAAAAGAAAAAGAAAATTAAACATATAATGCAAAACACACTGTTGTCACTGATATGCTGTCATAAAAAATAGCATTTTATGACAATTCAGTTGAGATTTCTTTTGGATTTGTAAGACAAGAATGATGATAGGATTTAGCTGGTTGTGTACTGAAGGAAACAACAAACTTACCTCTGACTGACATGCAGAAGAGTCTACAGTAGGACATGACACAACAGTCACTGCATCTTGCACCGTGTTTTCCACCACTGCTTCGTCCGTTGGATGCTCTCTGTTTTCCACCGTCGCATCAGCTGGCCTGTATGCCCACACATTTTGGTCCACTGCTGGTGAAGCTTCACGGCTTGAGGTCGCTGTTGTCCCCTCTCGCTGTGCGTTGCTGCTGCCACTTTCCAGGTGTTCGTGGTGGTTTCTTCGAATGTGATACCATAGTGAGTTGTAGACTCGATACTCTTTGGTGCATCCATCAATTCCACAAAAAACGCGAAAATCTGGACTGCGACTGTGAGCAGTGTTGATATGACTCAATAAAGACTTGAGCGTGAGAGCCACAAACACAAAACAAATAACACAGCGCCAAATCATTTTGCCGTTTTTTAGCCTGTTTTAATTAGCTTCCGAGTCCGACCACCTTTGCCGCTGAACCGAAGATGACCTGGTGGTGATAAAGGTACGTACCATAATTCCGTGTCTCATAACGGCAGAAATGACTTTCCATTTATCAATTATCCCGTAAATGTGACTCGATTTTAATAATTACAAAGTCATATGAAGTTATTTAGATAAATATAGTTGGTATAAATGCAAAATAAATGTATTTAGCCTGAGCGTCCACCCCCGCACCCTCTTGGAAGATGGTACAATCCACCCTGTCGCGCTCTTTTTTTTCTCTCTCTCCCCACTTGGAGGAGTCCGTTAATTTTAAACGCTCTGCTACTCCGGAGTTCACCTGCGGCAGCTCTGAGTTCATTGTTGATATTAACATAAAAAAATATGGACAAACTGGACGAGGTTACAATTGCCACACTCAAAGGTATGCTACAAGGGTTAGTTTTATGTTGTGCTGGTGTTATATTAAAGTTAGTTAACCTAGCTTAACGGGTTTGCGGCTAATCGGCTAAAGTTTTACTAGTCGAAACTACATTTAAAAAAACAGGCTAGCTTTGCATGATTTCCATCTAGAAATAGGTTTAACATAATTAAGCTTTGAGAGCAGTATTTTTTTTTTTAATATCAAGGGCTGTAAATGCTGAAAATGTAACTGCACATGCCCAGGCAGGAGCTGGAGCCGTTCATTGTAGGCCCCCCTTGTGGATTCCCGCCTAATGGGCTAAAGTTTAGCCACTAAACTACATTAAAAAAAAAACAAGCTTTACAAAACTGACATCAAATGTGAATGCGTTTTATCTAGCAATGCTCTATTCTCACTCTGTAGTTTGCATGGTTTCAGTATATCTAATTTATAAATGCTGTAGTAAAATGTATGTCCAAACGGTATAAGGGATGTTGCCAAAATATCCTTACCTACTATGTTCAAATATGAAGGAATTCAATGATAACCTCTGTTTCTTGGCCCTGACTGTCACTTTTCTATATTCCAGCTGCTAATATAGGAGAAGACTTGTTCCTTTCGCTTTCCCGAGATGACATCAAAGACCTCTTTCCTGGTCCTGAAAATTTCTTGAGGCGCAGGGCTATATGGCTTGTTGTAAATACAGATGAAAAGGTCAGTCATTCACAGTATAAACTGCTGTTTAACAGTACAACACTTTTTCAATATCACAGTCATTGTTTTAGACATTTCTGCTTCTAGTCCCTTTCAACAGTGGATACAAAATAAAAAAAGTGATTTTTTTTCAATTTTTTTTGAAGCGCTAAGATCTTAGGAACGCTCTTAAGAACACTGTGAAAGAATAACGTGTTTCCCAGAGTCGCTCTTAGCTTAAAAAGATCTTTCACTGTGCACATCAGTGCACATCGTATGTTTAAAACATATTAAATTATGTGCAGAAATAAAATAAGAACAATAATAAACTAAATATGAGGAATAACGTGCACATCAGGCACACAAATAAAATTAATCATCATGACTATCATTTATCATATTTTTTTTTTTTTGTACACATCCACGTCCCATCTTTGCATGAACATCAAAAACACAACCGTTCTTAAATCAACCCCTAGTGTCGCTGTTGCATCGTGTTTTTACACAGTGTGGAGCGTCTTGGTGTGGTGGGAGCATCGCGAGCAAGGGTCAGTGTCACGGAATGTGGCAACGGTGACACCGATCCTCCTGTGTTATTCTGGCACCAAAAACACTGTCACGCATTACACAAACATTTCCACTGCCTAAATATATACATATCTATGGCATTGATCATTCAATAATGATGAGAAGGAAAAACGTGTAATTTTTTATTGGGTGGAAGTTACTCAATAAATGTTTGTGTAAATGTGTTTTAGGTGGATACTGCTGCTGAAATTCAGCAATCACCCCCCACTGGAGGCAGTGACCTTTCAAAAGAGGAGGCCAATACTTCTAAATTTGTGACTATGTCCAACCCACAATACATAGTCTTCACAGACAGTGAGCTTGAACAGGTGCGATGCTCCTACTTTGAGCAGAAACGGCTGGGGACTGAGCACAATGTAACTTTATCCAAGGAGCTCTTCTGCCGACTGATAAGAAACACTATGACTAATATGATCTCCATCGCAAGAGCCGCAGAGGACTCCAGATACCCCACCAGACATGAGGTGAATACCATGGCAAAGCGATTGGTGGAGTACTATCCAATGATAAAAGACAGGTCGTCTAATAGTGAGTGGGTGAGTAGATTTTTGTCACTTTTGCTTTTTGCTGGTATTATGTTAATACTGAGATTCAGATAATTTCCAAAAGTTGTAATTACAGTATAAGAAAGATTGAGTCCCTATCATCTTTTTTGAATGTTTGCTATGTATGCCTTACAGGAGCATGTTGCCAAAAAGCTCAGAAAGAGACTCTCAAATGTCAGAAGTCCCAGGAAGGCCAAAGGTCCTCCTTCAAAGAAACCACGACAAGAAGTCAGTTCAGACATTGCAACTACTGACTATGATGGAGATTCCAGTGCATCCACCATTATTCTGGAACGGTCACCTGTTAGTCCCATGGGCATCCCAGTAGAGCAGTCACCTAGAACCAGCACCCCAGCACAGAATCGGGACAGCAGTGATGAAGAAAGTATGTATTGTGTTGCGTAAATATAATTTGTTAGTTTGGAAATCTCATTTCCCCTTTCCACCATAACGTCCCTGTAATGTCTTCAGCTTGTTCAGTTGAAGTCATGGACAGCCAGAAAATCCAAGCAAGACACTACAAGACCCTCCAAGAAATGTACAAGTCAAAAAAGCCAAACAAAGCTGCTGTAACTCATTTGCTGAACCTGGAATTTGAGTCTCGAAGACGCTTCATCACCTCTGATGTTTTAAAGGAGCAAGACAGAGCAGCAAAGATTTTAGAGGCTTACCCTTGTTTCAGAGAACTGGATCACGTAAGTAATGTTGGTCCCACTTAGTTCACATTTTCAGCTCTTCTAAGAACTCAGTTTAGCATGACATAATTAGCATAATGTTTATATATCTTGCACATTATTGATTTTTAGTCTATTAGATTTTAGTCATCAGAATGTAAGACGAGAACTTTTTTTCAGTAATTTTTCTTTCTTTATATAAATTTTACTATTTTTCAGGTGCTATGTACTCCCAGTACATATCAGAGGTCCAGAACAGATGGGCAACCTTCTTCTCCAAGGTCCAGTTTTATGGCGTCATGAAGAAGGCAATGAAGCCTCCTAAATCTTTGAATGGAGGTGAAGTCACAATACACTGACTTGCTAATTTTATATAATAATGTCTTTTAATTATTTATGTTATGTTGTGTTATAGTTACTTATGGTACCACCTTGTTTTGTGCTTTTTTCATTAAACCAGTGGAGCATATCACAGCTGTCTTCAGAGCCCTGCCACTGCTCTTTCCATCCAGCACTATGCCACCGAAGAAACTGGGCTCAAGCAGTGAGGCTCTTTTCCATGTCCTTACGGTGAGATTTACAGACTTATTGAAACATTTCATAATATATGTTCCAGTTTTTCAGGCATACATTTTGTATTAGGTTTAGTACATTTTAGATACACTTTTATCATTTCAAATGGTCTAAAGGGGAAGTATGTACTTTATTTATTACTAACTTTGTTGGAACTAGCTGTGGTGCATTCAGCATTTGCAGTGCTGAACTCTAAGTGTTTTAATTTCACTTTGATTTCACTAATGTTCTAGTCCAGGTCAAAGTTTATGTTATTTGTAATGTTTTTCTAATCTTCTTGATCATTTTTTGTCATCTAGACTTCTGAGGATCCTGATGGTTTCATGCGGCATCGACCCCTGTCTTCTCCGGTTCTGCTCATTTCTGAGGACAACTGCATGCTCGCCATTGGAAACACACCAGTGATCACCTTCACCATGGACAGACTTAATGAGGGACTTCTCTACCTCATGGCATATTACTATGCCCTGCACATGACCTACCCAAAGTGCATTTCTACACTACTGTCAGTACTGCAGACTGAGGTACTTCAAGATTCAATTCATGAGCAGGATTTGACCCACCACTACAAAAAAGCTATTGGTGAGTGGAAGTCATTCAGTGAGTGAGTCCCTTTGTTTGTCACTCTGCCCCACTCTGCCTGATGTAAGCATTTCAGTTTTTAAAAAAAATGTTCATCACAGTTAGACACGTTGTTGACGAGATTGAAATCCTTTCCTGTGGGATATTATGCTGCAAAGCAGCTGCAACCTGATGTTTAGTTGCAGTTGAAGTTCAAATCAAAACTGGCCTTTCAATCTGTTTGAATGAAGTGAAGTGCTCCTTTTTTGGATGTTGAATTGAGCAACTGTGTGGCAAAGTTAATAAAAAAAATTAAAAAATTAATGAGAATGCTTTGGTATCTTGATTTAAGACAACACCACTTATATTTGTTTTGCTCTTTTAAGAAATTATGTCTTATTTTAACTACTTTTCTGCTCATTATCAATCCCAGATTAAGACCTCATTTCTTAAATTTAATGTAGTGAAGAGACTTAAATTCTAATTTTGAGTAATTTTATCTTCCATTAGAGTTTTTTCATTGCTTGTTTTAGAAGAATTTGGATTAATTTAAGATTTTCTGTCTAGTTTAAAGTCTCATTTTAGTCTTTCTGAGCTAAGAAATGTAGGCTTATTTTAAGAATTCTTGTGAAGCAAAAAAAGCTTACCCCATTGGCAGATTTTTTTGCTTGATACAAGATAATTTGATTGAATATAAGAATATTTTACTTCTTTCTAGAAGGGCTGTTTTTGCAGTGTACAGCTGGATGAAAAACCAGTGATCGACCGAGCCCACAGAGCCCTGAGGCAGCGTCCCGGGGACAACGAGCCGCCTCGTCACCTGATTCTAAGAGTGCACTACTGTCACACGCTGGAGAGCATCCTGCAAAAGGTCATGAAATCCCAAAATCTCACATTTCGAGGGCAGCGAATCCAAGTCTTCAGAGACTTTCCACCCACTGTAGTTAAACGCTTCACTCCAGCCAGGAAGTTGCTGCGAGATCAGCCTGGAGTCAAATTTGGTCTCCTATACCCAGCCAAACTGAGAGTGACACATAATGGTAAAGAGACCACATTCACAGACGCCGAAGAGGCCCGTCTGTATGCTGAACGCCACTTCGGTCAGGGTGGTACCTGAAGTCCACATCTCGAGAACACAAGAGCATGGCCCATTCATTTCTGATAGAGACTGGAGGTAATTGACAACAAGACTAAGTATTGTTTTAAACCATCGATGGTCATTTACATAATAATAACTTAGCCACCGCCATGGTAACAATATTACTCTGACAGAATGGTCATTGAATTTAGGAAAGATGCTTTGATATTATAATCAATATGCAATCTATTTATTTCTGACTGCTCTAGACCTGGATTTCAGTTCCCCTCTCCCTATTATAATGTGAAATATTTTTAATTTAAAATTCTATTAAGTTTTATTATTTATTTGTTTTCCTGCCTGCATGTCTGCCTGAATGCATATTTAATTTGTTAGTTTGATCTACTACAGTTACATTATTTCATTGGACATTATTGCACTGCAGGATCAGCATGGCTTTAAGTTACTCTGATGAGGGGACACCTTGTTAATCCTAGGGGTTTGTGAATGAGTGTAAGCCCCAGAATTATGTGTTTTATTTCACTAAGGTCTGCTAAGATGTGGTAGTTTACATATTTTTTCAATACTGTTAATGGGGGATATTTAATCCTTTTTGTATCTGAATAGGTTTTGTTGGGAATTTAATAACTGTAGGGCTACTAGCCCGTGGAAGATTAAGAGTTCAACCTCAGTTGGTTGTTAGTTTCTTCTCTGTTAGAGAGGTTAGACGACGCATTATACGCTACACATATTCAGAGTGGGGAGAGAGTCTAAGGATGGATGCCTACAACTACCCTATGTAATGCATAATAATAACAAGAGGAGGGATGATATAACATTCTGTTCGTGGAATGTTAATGGCGTTAATCAGCCAGTTAAAAGAGGCAAAGTGCTCGCTCATCTAAAATCCTTGCATGCTGATGTCATTTTCTTACAAGAAAACCACCTGAGGAACGACACACATGCTAGGCTTAGGTGTAGGTGGATACAACATATCTATCATTCCAACTTTTCTGTTAAGGCCCGTGGCACAGCTATCTTAATCCGTAGGGGGTCCCCTTTAAACATTTGTCTACAATAGCAGATAAAGATGGGAGATATGTCATGGTCGTGGGGGAATTTCACTCTACACCTGTAACACTACTAAATATATATGGACCGAATAATGACGATCCAGAATTTTTCAAAAAGGTTTTTAATTTGATTCCAGATATCTCCAGTACTAATCTAATAATTGGTGGAGATTTTAATCTAGTTTTGGACACTTATTTGGATAGGTCCTCTTCACGCAGGGTGGAACCTTCCAAGGCCTCTAATCTTCTGAGATATTATATTGATAATATGAATGTCTTTGATGTGTGGCGGATTTCTAATGCTACTGGTAAAGAATATTCCTTTCACTCTGGAGTACATAATAGCTATACCAGGATAGATTTTTTCCTGGTTGATGGTAAACTTATGCCATTTTCCTATAATGCAAATTACCACAATATTATTATTTCTGATCATTGCCCGACTTCATTTTCACTACAGCTTGGCGAAAATGCACCTGCCCAGAGAAATTGGAGATTCAATCCTTAACTCATGACAGATAAAATGTTCTGTGAATATCTGGAATCAAACATTAAGTTATTTTTTGAAACTAATGACAATGGAAATACATCTCCTACACTGTTATGGGAAGCCTTTAAGGCCAATAATACCAATAAAACTCTTTCTGACCCTTTCCAGTTGGGTAGGGGCACGAGGCAGGGCTGCCCACTTAACCCTCTACTGTTCGCATTAGCCATAGAACCGCTGGCTGAGACTATTCGATCGCATTCAGATATACATGGTTACAATACAAAATATACCAAGAATAAAATATCATTGTACGCAGACGATATTTAGCTATTTGTCACGCAGCCCAGGATTTCAATTCCTTCAGTTTTGGAAACATTTCAACTGTTCGGGAGTTTCTCAGGGTACAAAATTAATTGGGGCAAAAGCGAGCTACTAACTGTACAGGCTACAGATCAAGATTGGCTCAAACAATTTCCTCTCAGAATAGGATTGAAAAGAAATAATGTGTCCTCTCAAGAAATTGAGAGGACACATTATTTATTTTCAATCCTCTCTCAAGAAGCGTAACAAGGCAAAACAACTAGAGCTTGAGGAAGAAATCCGCCAACTCGATATGCAAAACGCTCCGCGCCCCTCATTAGAAACACACACTAAAATATCGACTCTTAAATTTAAACTTAACAAGATATTATCAGATAGGTTTGCAGAGCCTTTATTTTTACAAAACAGCGATTTTTTGAATTTGGTGATAAGCCACAGAAATTACTGGCAAGACAATTAAGGAATCTTGAGAACGACAGGACTATCCACAAAATCAAGTCTGGTTCAGGAAATATCCTTACATCTCCCAAGGATATTAATTATAGATTTAGACAGTTTTATGAAGCGCTATACACTTCTGAGGTTAATTCTGTGGGGGAAACAATGCAGACATTTCTAGATAAATGTGACCTCCCGTCACTGAGTCAAGCGGACCACGATACCTTAGGGGCAGACATTACATGTAAAGAGCTATTAGTAACCATTGGTTCAATGAAAAGTGGTAAAAGTCCTGGTCCTGATGGACTTAGCAATGAGATTTACAAGAGGTTTGGGGGATTGCTGGTGCCTTATCTGCGTAAAATGTACGTCCAGTCGTATGAGGATGGAATACTGCCCCAGACGCTGACTGAAGCCACTATCACCCTCCTTCCCAAAAAGTGAACGATTTGGAAGAAGTGGGTTCTTACAGGCCAATTTCGTTATTAAATTCGGATCAAAAAATTTTAACCAAGACACTGGCCAGAAGACTTAATGCATATATGGGCAAGATGATCCACCTGGACCAAACTGGGTTTATCCCGCAAAGAAACTACTTCCATAACTTTAGGCGTCTTTTAAATATCATGCATTCTCCCAGACTTCCCCGAAACGACCTTATTATCCTCAGTTTGGATGCTGAAAAAGCTTTCGACCGGTTCGAATGGGCATACTTATTTTCGGTCTTGCAGAAGTTCAATTGTGGTGATAAATTTGTGTCCTGGACTAAGCTCTTATACAATAGCCCCCGGGCCAGAATACTTACCAATAAAACTCTTTCTGACACTTTCCAGCTGGGTAGGGGCACGAGGCAGGGCTGCCCACTTAGCCCTCTACTGTTCGCATTAGCCATAGAACCGCTGGCTGAGACTATTCGTTTGCATTCAGATATACATGGTTACAATACAGAATATACCAAGAATAAAATATCATTGTACGCAGACGATATTTTGCTATTTGTCACGCAGCCCAGGATTTCAATTCCTTCAGTTTTGGAAACATTTCAACTGTTCGGAAGTTTCTCAGGGTACAAAATTAATTGGGGCAAAAGCGAGCTACTAACTGTACAGGCTAAAGATCAAGATTGGCTCAAACAATTTCCTCTCAGAATAGCTTCAGACAGTTTAACTTATTTGGGGATAGTAATTACCAGGAATTATAATGATCTTTACAAGGCCAATTTCCTCACCCTGTTAAATAAATTGGTAAACAATATCCAATTTTGGAAAACACTCCCCATTTCGCTGCTGGGCAGAGTGAATGCTATTAAGATGGTTTTTCTACCTCAGCTACTTTATCTTTTTCAAAATCTACCTATTTATCTTGCCAAATCCTTTTTCGCTAAATTGGACTCGATCATTCTTCCCTTTGTATGGAATTACAAGTCTCATAGAATAAAAAAGGACCATCTGTGTAAACACAAAACTAATGGTGGGCTGGCGCTGCCTAATTTTATTCTATATTACTGGGCCACTGGGATACGCTCTATGGTATATTGGTTAGATGACAACCCAATACCGTATGATGGGCTAGAGATGGAACGGGAAGACTGTCTACCTTATTCCATTAGAGCTGTTGTACTATCTCCTGTCCCAGTCAATAGATCTTGTTTTAAACACAACCCGGTAATTTTTGCTTTAATTAAGATTTGGAAACAACTAAGGAATCATTTAAAACTTAAGGCAGTTTCATTTCTGCCATCTCTTTCACTCCCTCGGGTCTGGATGAGGCTTTCTCCACTTGGAAACGATTGGGGATTAGTATTGTTGGTAACCTTTACATTGAGGGGACTTTTGCCTCATTCCAGCAACTCCAAGAAAGGCTTAATTTACCGGGGAATCAGTTTTTTAGATATCTTCAGATTAGGAATTATGTCAGAACACACCTTCCTAATTTTGAGAAGGCAAACCCAGACGAGATAGAGAGCACTGTTTCTTTTTTTGTTGTTTTTGTTTTATTTATTTTTTTGTTCTGTCCTGTCCTTTTTTTTCATCCGCATTGTTTACGTGCTATTAATTTTGTCATTAGTCATTAGTCTTTTTTGTCAGGGATGACTTTTTCTCATCTTCTGTAAAAAACAAGGAAACTCAACTGTCGACTGTTAATTTCTCTGTTTTGTCACTGGTTTCCTAATAAATATATTTGAAACATAAATATATATGTATATATATATGTGTGCACATATATGTATGTATGTATGTATGTATCTATTTATTTGGGATTATGTGGGATTCTAGTACATTCATGTGCATCAACCACACATGCACCAGCCTCTACCCTAAACCCATTACTCATCTCTCTGCAAAAGCAGCCTCTGAGTGAATGGACCTCACTAAAGGCTTTTTAATAGACTGCTTTGTGTTGGGAAAACTCTCAGAGATGGGGTGGGGGATATCCCAGGGGAAAGAGACAGGGGTGACAGAGTGAGAATGGCTCATTGAAAAACTAGCAGAGCAGGGAATCAGTAATGGCGGCACTGCACTACCGATCCTTAAAGACATTTAACACTTCTTTTTACATCCAGCAAATTATAATTTTGTGTTGGATTTGGTGAAAATAATAAATATCTTCTTCTAATATGACCTGTTACATAGGACAGTAAAATAAATAAATATATATAAAATAACATAGCAGTAATATTGTAACAGTTTCAGGAAGCTTAGAGAAGAAAATAAGTGTGTACTCGCATATTTTTATCCATTCTCTGCTGCAAAGTGTGTGAATGAAGACATTTATAACAACAGAGACATGGAGGATTAGCAGAGGGCTTTAACCATTCTCATGGTAATGCACAGAGCTGGGAGTGCACAGATAAATGCAAACACTCACCTTATCAATACGTCCAGACCTGAAAGACTACTCCTTAGCAGCACTGACAGACCGACTGAGAGACACTGACAGCATGCAGGAAACAGACAGGGAGAGAAAGAGATCCCTTAGCTGGGCAGATTATGACCTCACTCATAAATAATTCGGGAGAGCTCAAATCAGTGTTAATCACAGAAGGTAATGTTCCAAGGTAATGCCAACAAAAAAAAAAACTTTAACATTTGCTGTAATTAATCAGTCCTTACATTCTTCTCTGCTTATTGAGTACACTGGATGTAGTCCTCTATTTAGAGTGCCCAATTAACAATGAGCAATGGGTAGTACATTTGCTCAGATGTATCAAAGTGTGCGTATGCATGGATCCAAGCTCGTTTCCTTTGTACATCCCAAATCAACGTGGAATTGAACGCAGAGGGCAGATTATGACCTCATGCAGAGGTGCCAAACTCCTCCCTTCCACGCCCCATTTACATATGCAAATCAATTTAAATAGAACCTGAGATTCACCTCTTTGATCAAATAACACAATGAACAAAGGAAAGAAGAGGATTTTCACACAGTCTGAGCAAGAGATTCTAGTGAATGAATGAAAACGCGCAGGGAGATTTTGTTTAATATGACAAAAAAAAGACATGAGTGGGAGCGTGTGTGTGAGGCTGTAAATGCCGTAGGATCCGAGCAGCGCGCGCACACACACACACACACACACACTGATTAACTGGTCAGCAGAGGGTTTCTGCTCACCGCCGAAGCAAAGTGACCGCAACAGGTCATACAATTAGCTGCTCACAATACACAAAGATGGCAGGATATTAAACACCAAAAACATGATATTTGAATGTGCACATGCCCAAATGTGCATGGCGCTGGTTTACATACGGGACAATTAAAAGAATAAATGATTTACTCACCCAGAAGCAAACCATCGCACACTGTGCCAGCCTCCAGCCTGTTCCCAACCATGCTGTTAAGGCCATATTATACTTCTCCGACTGCGTATGCGTTATCCGTCTGCGTCACCACGGAGACGCCTCGAGCATTTATACTTCTGCGTCGTGGTGACGGACACTCGCTGCAATTTCCCGCCCGATCAGTAGGGGTCGCTGCGCAAGGTTGTTGTGCTTCTGGCTACAGTGAGCAATGGCGTCCGAGAAAGAAAGCGAGAGAAAGACTGTTGTTGTTGAAACAGTGGCCGTTTCTCACTTTTCTGTGTGACGGAACTCAGTTTTAGGATAATTTGAGGCGAGAAATTTAGGGTCTAAACATGTGCTGTGTGTGTTAAGATATGACGTATTTATAGTTCGGCAGCGGCGTTATCGGCGGGGATCAGCTCCGCCTCTGTCAGGACGCCCGGAGCACACTGAGAGCCGGCACAGAGCAGCTTCGCTCAGCCTGTCCTGAGGACCAATCGCAGCTCTTGCCGTCTCCGTTGTCCCTTGACGGAGTGACGGACACTTAAAAAATATTTCTTATTTTTTTTTCTCTTTTTCTTCTTCTTTCTTCATGTGTATGACGTTGTGACTGTTATGTTGTCTATGTCTCGTGACCTTCTTTCATGTGTACATGTAAATGTACAGACACGTGGTGACTTTAAAAATAAAGTACAAAAAAAAAAAATATATATATTTCGTGCAGACGGAGACGACGCAGAGGCTCTTCGACAGTCTCTGCGTCGACGCAGAGTCTCGACGTAGCCTACGTAGAGCACTTTACGCAGAAGTATAAATTGGGCTTTAGTCATAATGAATGAGTCGTGCGTTGAACCAGGCCACCTGCCACTATGTTAGTTAGCTGCATTTGCATCACATATGATTTGAACATTGATGGAATGAACATTTTTCCAATTAATGTAAACAAATCCATCCTGTGAATGGCGCTTTTATAGCAATGTGTGTGCAGTCAATATTAGTTTTTACATAGTTTTTTACAAAATGACATTGTGGAAACGAGCGGGACTCTTTTAGCGAGGACTATGCGACTCACTGGGGCCAGCATGAGCATGAGAGCTCCGACGCTGTCGTGCTATACTGCGAACACAGAGGAAAAGAAGTGGAGTGGAGTGCCTCTGTGGTCCGGTAAAAAAAAAGCGAGGAAGGAGAAAAAAAGGAGGAGCGAGAGGGTGAGTGGCGACGAACAAGACATTTTGTTGTTTTGTTTTTACTGGCGAGGGCTGTGCGGCTCACTGTAATTATTCCAAGCATGAGAGCTCCGACCCTGCCGTTGCACATTCTCCAACTCCCCATGCCAGGTGAGGCGGATACATTTGTAGTAGAGACACCGGGGCGTACCAACAAATCAGCGCCGGACAGCGAGCCTCGAGGGCGGCTACGAGGGTGTGGACAGCCTGGCTGTCACACTCCTCCCCCCCTGAAAGAAGTCAGAATACAGGGCTTACTTCCGACCTTCTTCGGCTTGGTTTGCATGTGTGCAACCACATCAGGGCTAGAGAAACCCAGGAAAACCTCTTCATCGCTGTCCTGCTGAAATATTTCTAGGAGGCGATGACGCTGCTCTCGGTCCCACTCCTCAGCTGTGGGATAACAGGGTTTCATCTGGGCCACATTAGCAACACGCCAATCTTCCCCAGTGTCCTCCAAAACCACCTCATAAGTTAGAGGTCCCATCTTCTGAATGACCCGATAGGGACATTTCCAACAAGGGGATAGCTTTGCAGAAAAAGATTGGTCAGCCTTCGAGTACGGATCCAAATGCGGTCGTTGTCTGCAAAATCTCCCTCTCTTCTCCTTTTATCATAATTGTGTTTTTGTCTCAGTCTTGCTTTTCCAGGTTGTTTTTCACAAATTCCTTGAACTCTCCTAGACGGCTTGCAGTAGCATATGCTGGTGTTTCTGGGTCACTCAGTTGGTGATGCAACTCAGCATCTAAGGGCCCCTTTAAGGGACGACAGAGATTGAGTTCTGCAGGTGTAACTCCTGTAGATTCGTGCACCTCTGAATTCAATGCAAAACAGAATTCAGGTAAGAGTTTATCCCCCTTTTTATGCTGGTTCTGCACATAGGAGGTACGAACTGGGGGCCCTGATCAGAAAGGATGTACGTAGGCACACCCCATCGTATAAGGATCTCCTTTGTCAAGGTGTGCGAGACAGTCTCAGCTGTGGCTCTGCGAAGGGGAAACATCTCCATCCACCTAGTGTAGTAGTCAACAAAGATACAGACAACAAAAATAGGTACAGAGTCCTGTGACAACTCCGAGGGAAAGGGCCCATGAGGTCAACCCCTAACATCTCCCAGGGTCCAGTCACTATGGTCTGTTGTAGTTTCCCAGGAGGTTTGCGGGTTTCGGGTTTGTATATCTGACAAACCTGGCAGCATCGTATATGATCTCTCACATCCAGACTCATCCTAGGCCAGTACAGAAGGGCCTGTAATCGTCCACCGACAGGCTCTTTGTAGGGTGTGATGAGACTGATTGGTTTGTCTAGACAGGGGTAGCCTCCGTCACCAAGAATTCTGTAATTTGTGGGAGGGTACTGTTGTGTCTTATAAAAAGTACTGTTCTTCATGACGCGGGTATCATGTACTGACCCAGGATAACCGACGAAGATGTCCAGAAACTTTCCCTTTGAATCACAAATGGCCTGCATTTTAATTGAAAAGAAACCTTTGTAATTCAGGTAGTCAATTCTGTGATGAGAGGGAGGTTTTATATGGAAATGGGACATGGGATTTTAGCTCAGTCTGATCAAATTAACTATATATTTTTTAGACATAAAACTTTTAAATCAGTCAAAATTGACCAGAACACAACACAGGGGTATAATGTATGTAATGTATACTGTTCATGTATAAAGAAAATCCTCTGTTTCAGGCAGTTGTGTAGTGGAGGGAATACAATCTGTTTGTGCCCACTGCAACAAGCCTTCTATTTTGGCTACCACCAAGACCCATTGTTGTAAAATTACAACAAATATGTAACATGCTCTAAAGCAAATTTGATGCATCTATTCCACAATAACTAAATATGTTCATGCTCTACACCAGCGGTCCCCATCCACCGGGCCGCGGACCGGTACCCGTCCGTGGGTCGTTTGATACCGGGCCGCACAGAAAGAATAAGTAACTTTAATAAAATAACATTATTTCCTTTTTATTTATTATCGGGGTCTGAACAATGTTTTATTTTGAAAAATTACAGGATTCCCTCCTGTTACATCTGTCTATGACTCACTCTTGACGCCTCTCGAGGGAGATCGCTGGCCAGAGTGTATGCAGCGAGAGCCGCTGCAGAGATTTCTCTCAGAAAAAAAGTCCCCGCTGGCAGCACATTTCAGTGACAAGGAGTGAGTCGCAAAACTTGCTTACTTGTGCGACGTATTCAGCCTACACACCTACAGAAACATAAGTAAATCAACTAATGGCCAAGACCACAGACCTCACTCACTTGCACTCATTACTCTCTCTCTCCCGCCCGCCCGCACTCTCGGCACATACTGATTTTGATTAACAACAAACAAATGCTGAATGCTGATCAATTGTTTTGTGCAAGCAATTTGAGTTCCCGGGGACAGGTTTCATTCAGCGATTGAAACAAATACACAAAACAGCTGTAAACGTTTCATTAATGTTGATGTATCTTATTTTGAAGGCACGTTTAAGCGTTACCATAGCGACCAGAGAGCGTTAGGGGGCCGGTCCGTGAAAATATTTCCTGATATTAAACCGGTCTGTGGAGCAAAAAAGGTTGGGGACTGCTGCTCTACACATTGTAATAACAACCAAAAAATATATAAAAGACCTTTTACTTACTTGAATCTGATGAATCCAGTCCAATGAAAAAAAGAGATTTTGTTCGGAGGAAATCTTGAGAGGTTGTGTGCATTCATGGCCATAAAGTGGGAACAAATGTAACATCCACTAACATTGTGAGACTGAACAATAAGACCAAATGACTGTGTACATGTGGTAAAAAACTGATAAAATACAACAGATTGTTTTTTGGGATAGCTAAAGGTAACATTGTAATTGTACAACCGTAGGTCTTACAGGGTTAAGGGGTGTCCCATTTCTAAGTCAAAAATTGAGTTCAAAATAGTTCAAAATAACCCTCAACACTTGGTTTTGAGGGCCAGTTAATATACAATTTTTACTAACACGTTAGCATAAAGATTGCTAGCTTAAAATGCTAATGAGTCCACTCACATAGCAGAAGTGAGATCTGTGTCTGTCTCTGTGTTTGTTAAGAAGTACAGCCACAGTTTAGGTCTTCTGCGGATTTTCCTTGTCTATCTTCATTCAACAGTGAACACACACACACTTACTGCAGCAGCAGCTGCCCAAAGTGCAAAATAATTAGCCATGTGTTTTCTCCGTGACCGCCAGCTGATTGGCCTAAAAAACAACATAAGCTCCGGAATGTGAGATCCCCACACCTTAAAAATATTGCATTTTAAAGCAAATATCACCTTTAAAATATGCAGTAGGAGCTTAAAAACACATGGAGGTCATGTAACAACATGTGGACATGAGCTGTGCAAAGTCTGATGCTGTTGAAATGAAGCAGAGTAAAATGACAGAGGTTTTAGTAAAGAGATGTCTCGGCATTCTCTATTTTGGCACAGTTTGGCACCATCTGTGCCATTTGAGATTTCTTAGGTACCAAATTATTAAAACCCATTTAATTTTATTTACATGACACTATTGGTCTAAAAATAACTTGTTTTGAAGAAGAAGAAAAAAATACAGATGCTCCCTGTAATAACAACTCTGTGACTCTGCAGCGTGGAGGCAAACACTTGCATGTGTTTGTGTGAATAGACAGTTCTTTATTAGGGTTCGAGCACGACTGTGCAAGAACCCTCTTAAAAAGTGCCCTCTAACTTTGCTGTACATTGACCGATAAGCACGAAACTTAATACGTGAGACCAGGGACCTGTCCTGAACATGTCTGCAAACAATGTGCAGGAACAGGAAGTGGAACACCCATAACAGGAAGTAAAGCCTAACATTGTCCGATCTTTCCAAAACTTGACATGTGAGACAAGGGAGCTTCCCTGAACATGTTTAAAGACACACCTTTGACCAACAGGAAGTTGGCCATTTTAAACAGGAAGTGCCCTCTAACTTTTTCCTACGTCGCACGATCCCTTCGAAACTCAGAATCAGAGACCGGGTGACTCGCTCTGACGTGTTTGTTGCGCGCGTTGCAATGATGCCGCAACCCAACATGCGTGGGGACGCAGCTGAAAATAAATAGTACAGAAAATAACTAGTACCGCGAAAGGTGAAGGAATGGATTTGGGGCGTGTCTGCATGGGCACACAGCAATATTATTATTATTATTAGGTCTACTTTTAATAGATGTGTAACTTTTTTGTCAATAAGTAAATAAATAAAGCGGATCATCACAACAGCTTTTTAGTCCCAGTCTGTCTCTGGTTTCATCTATGTTCATTCAGTCAGGCCGAGTTTCCATTACGCATGCCAACAGCCTTCGATCTGATGTCAGATGCGACGGGAAAATCGATGTAAATATAAATCTATGTGCTGATTCAGTTAGTTACATTAAATAGTGATTGTTGTGATAATTTATTGCATTTAAATGTGCCTGGAACTGTGGAAACCTGCCTGTGAGGTTTTGGTAACGTTTGCGCACTGCGCCTTGCCGTGCACCGAGAGTAGGAGCTGGACCTTCTCTCTCTCTCCCACTCTCCTGCTCCCTCTTGCTCTCCTGCTCTGTCGTGTAACTCAGTGCTCGATGTTTAGTTATTCCTCAGCCTCATTTAGCAACAATGGTATGTGTATTAAATGTAGTGTGTTTCTGGACATGGAGGCGAGGATTAGCCAGTTAGAAGCGCGGCTCCCCACTGTATAAGCTAGTCCTCTAGTCTCAAGCATTAGCCATCCCCCGCTTAGAAGTGCAACTGCAGCAGCCAACGCTACCTCACAGTTAGCTACAGCCCCCTCAGTAGTTCCCGAGCAGCCGGGAAATAAGGGGGAGTGAGTGACTGTCCGCGGTAGGAAGGGTAACTCTAAGCCGAAGCCCCGGCTAGCCACCGGCCGATCCACCCGCTGAGGAAACGACTTTAGTTATCGGTGACTCTATTTTACGGAACGGGAAGTTTTATAATCGAAGAGGACTCCAGCGACCACAATCCGTTGCATTATCCTTGCATAACCCAGAGCGGGCAACATCGAATCTCACTTGAAGATGCTGGCTAAGGATAATCGTAGGTTTGATATGCCAAGACAATGTAGGACACCATATGTTTCTCTGGACCCCTACCTAACATTACGAGTGATGACATGTATAGTCACATGTTGTCATTCAGCTCCTATTTGTCAAGGTGGTGCCCTAACAATAATGTGGGCTTCACCGAATTGGCAAAGTTTTTGGGGAAAACCTGGTCTTATTAGAAAGGGTGAAGGAGCTTCCCTCCTTTCCAGAAATGTGACAAAGTTTGTTAGAACCAAAACTTGACAACAAGCAGTCGGAAACAGGAAACAGAGTTGCAGTTTAAAACGCTTCTCTGTGCTTCCACTAGTTCAGTCGCCCCCTAAAGATAAAGATTATGCTATATATAACAATGCTTTATATGAACATAGATTTAGGATTAACACAGTGTCTGCCTCTAGGGCTCCAAGCATTAGTCACGGAGAAACAGGAGAGGAGTTATTCATAGTAACCTTGTTAAAACAGTAGGACAAGTTAAAACACTAGGACAATCTCAGAGCCAAAAACAAACAGAAAGATAAAGTGCGGTTTATTAAATATTCGTTCTCTCCGCTCCAAAACATTACTCATATATTAATTAATAACAAACTCTGTTTAATGGAAACATGGCTTCTAGTTAACGATTACATATCTATAAATAAAGCAATGCCCCTACCTACATTAATGCCCATACCCCCAGAGGAAATGGCAGAGCTGGAGGGGTCGTAGCAATATTTAACTGTACACTTTCTCTCACCCCCCAACCCACAGGTACTAAATCATAAATCATTTGAGCACCTTACTCTTAGTCTGTTAGACCCAAACATTAAACAAAAAAACAGACTCCAAATAATTATTCTATAACGCCCACCCAACCCCTACTCAGAATTCCTAAGTGAATTTGGAGATTTTTTAATCTGATTTAGTTCTCCGTTCAGACAAAATCATCATAATAGCTGATTTTAATATTCACGTAGATGTAGCCAATGACAGTCTTGGCTCATCCTTTAGTTTCATTTTAAATTTAAACATGACTCAATTGGCTTCAAGCAGCAGGTTAATGTGAAAGAAATTTCATTGGAGTCATCGGTGTTGGTTAAATCGTGTCTTTACTTCATGCATGAAGGAGCGACTCTGTCACCAAAGCTGGTCTAAATGTTCTCTGACTTTGCTTCAGAGAGCTCAAACATATATACAGTCACATCAAAGCAAGTTACAACAAGACAACACACTTTGTTTATGACCCACACATGTCATCCTGTGCACCTCATGCCGACCCCTGCTTTTCGATCCCATCATTTGTTCACAGCTTGACTTTTGGTTAATTGTTATCTTTAACATACAGGAAACCTTACACTAAAAACTCCCTCACAGGAACAGGAAAACAATTTATTTCCCACATTCCTCTCTTTTGACACAAAAGTGTCAACATCATTTATTTGGGAAATCACATGGTTTTATCAACTAATTCTTTGCTGCAAACATATTGGTATAAGTTAACTTTTTTCCAAGTCTCAGAATACAGAATGCAACAACAAAAGAAAAAGAAAACAACAACATAAAAACAAAACATTTTTTCCAATCAGTTTGTTCAAAAAGTTGTGTCTTTTTCTGACAAATTTCTCTGTGAATTGTTTATCCACTCCTTCTGGGATCTCCTGGTCCTGTAAGAGTGACACACCCATACCACTTATGTGTCTTTGTTCTCCTTCAATGTTAACAGTCTTTCTTCATTCCTCGGTGGAGGAATAGGTGTCAAAGTATCAGTTGAGCAGTCTGAAGTTTTTTTGTTTGTTTAGAGTCCAAATCTATCTCATTTTGTTCAGCGTGCAGAACGTGTGTCCAAACATTCACTATGGTCCCATCTGACACATGTAGCCATGACACGAACGAGCAGGTCATCATATGCCTCATTGTCTGCGTCAATGCCAGAGTGAGCTGCGAAAACAGAGTCCATATGTGTACGGTAGTCAGCTGCTAACTCACCCTCCTTTAGTGTTGTGTTGTGAATCTCAGTCCAACACACTCTTAAGACCAAAACATCAAGCACATCTTCAGCCAGGCTGGTCACCATGTTGTTGAACCGCACTGATCCAACAGCTGGGGATGTCGACCAGTTGGCTGGTCAGATGTTGGCCCATCTGAATTTGGAAAACCCTACAACACACAGCTTCTACCTCCTGTAGAGTTGGATTGTCATTTAGCTGTAGGTGTCCTGCTGTGTCTCTGAGGGAGGAGGGGGTGCAGTGCAGACTTGGGGACAGCACATGGAGGAGGCAGATTCAAACCTAAACACACTTTGGAAAACTTTCAGCACAAACACATAGTCTTCAAGACACTCTTCAAATTACTCACACAGACACTCAAAGTTATTTTTTCAGAGTTTTTTCCTTATTCGTCAGTCAGGTCTGTCAGTGGAGTCAGTGATTGGATCAGGGTCGTCAGTCACCTAGATTATGTGTTCAGATGTTTCTTCACACATTAAACTTCACTTATTCTAGATTATCTTCATTATTATTAATTATTTTAACCCTATAGTGACTGGAATATTTTTCAGATTTATATGTTAGTTTATACCCACTTTAGTCATTTTCACATCCATCAACAACAACCTTCAGCACACTTTTTTTTTCTTATAATGAGACAAAACCATTTGTTTTTACACAAAATCATGTCACACATTCATCTTAAAAACTAATATTATTATTTATCAACTGGGCCTCTCAAAGCACTCTTGAACAGCTTCAAGTCTCCCATTCACCCATTCACATTCATGCTCTACATATCACACACTCATCAGGAGCTGTTAAGGACTTAGTGTCTTGATCAGGGACACTTCGTCATAAACAATCATCTTTTCATTAACCATCTCATGCATCGTATAAAATACAGGAACAAATTAAGCTGAGCTAACTCAGCCCCAGCCACACATCATCATCTTCATGGTGACAAGAAATATATAGTTCTTATAACAAAATACAGAGTTCCTATCATTTATTTATTTAATTAATTAATTTATTGTTACTGTTGTTTCTATTGTTTATTTTTTAAATATATATGTATATATATTTCAAACATTTTAAACAAACCTCAATTTCAACACATTTCCCTTTTTACTACTTTCCTCAATCTTTCATTACCTTACTTTTCTTATTCTGAAACCCCCCTTCTTTCTGCCTCTCTTTCACTGAGTCCAGCCTGTAGACTCTCCTCACAGAAGCAGCTCTTCTTGTTCAGCACAAGAAATCAGCTCTTAGAAACAGTTCATTCACCATTTTACTCCAACACCATCAACTTCTATCATTTAATACCAGTCTTTTCAACATACAAAAAACCTTCAAAGCACTTGATTACCATCCTCAATCCAAAACAAACTAACATCTTCTTTTCTCCTGTAACCCTTTTTTTTTTTGACATGCTCTTGACATGGTCTATCTTTTTGTTATAGAGGCATTTCCTCTCTCTTTTTCCCCAACTTTCTACAGTCATTCTGGCTCCACAGCCTGCAACAACCCCATGCAACGTTTCCTCCTCACACAAGCTCTGCAGACTGAGCTCAGATCAACATACACAAAACAACACAAGCCAGCCACAGACATGAAAACATCATATAACAAAACAGAACAACACAAAACAACACTTAGGCCAAATTTGAAATGGTTTCCAATCTCAATTAAAAAAAATGTTTTTTGTTTTTTTAAAGTCGACTTCCAAAAACAATATACCTGCTCGGTCTTGAAGCCAAACGAGGTGGTATTTTGCAACCCCCCAAAACTAATTCTCCGATGATTCGGCCCTCACGAGACAGTCATTGCCTTCAGTTAATTTAGGATTGATCCATTTATATACCCTTTTGTTTTCTACTAAATTTATTTTTTTCTTCAGAGCTTCAAAACTACAAAGCAATTATAGAATATCTTGAAGCAACCACACAGGAATTACCACTGTCTACCTAGGTTTCACTCATGTGCACTAGTCTCCAACACCACACAGGAATTACATGAGACGGTCCCGATTACCACAAAGGAATTACACCGGACCAAATATTCAAACCACAAAGGAATTATAGAATATATCGACATTCAAACCACAAAGGAATTATAGAATATCGGGACAGCTACCACAAAGGAATTACAACTGTCCACCTATAGGTTTTATCCAAGATTTAAAAAACACCGTACTCACTTTTAAATAGATGGAGCGTCCACTGGTCAGTACCTGTTTCTGACTTCAGGCGGAATTCCTCCTCCTTGGTGGAGTGGAAATTTTCCTTACCGGTAATAACCTTCAGTCAGAACTCAGAACCTGAGCAGTGGAACGTCCATCCCATCCTCGTCGCCAAAATGTGAAAGAAATTTCATTGGAGTCATCGGTGTTGGTTAAATCGTGTCTTTACTTCATGCATGAAGGAGAGAATCTGTCACCAAAGCTGGTCTAAATGTTCTCTCACTTTGCTTCAGAGAGCTCAAACATATATACAGTCACATCAAAGCAAGTTACAACAAGACAACACACTTTGTTTATGACCCACACATGTCATCCTGTGCACCTCATGCCGACCCCTGCTTTACGATCCCATCATTTGTTCACAGCTTGACTTTTGGTTAATTGTTATCTTTAACATACAGGAAACCTTACACTAAAAACTCCCTCACGGGAACAGGAAAACAATTTATTTCCCACATTAACAAACCAACACACCGTCATAAACACACACTTGACCTTATTTTAACATATATTGACATACATAACTTTGTATTATTTAATGAGAATCCCTTGATATCGGATCACCCATACCCTAAACAGCAGCATTATTAGTGTGCTTGCTGAAAGGCAGCACATTATTGTCCTTCTAAAGTTTTCTTATTCCTGTCAGCCAGATTTTTGGTCAGCTCCTGTTCCTAGACCTTTTGAGATATCTCGCCTGGTCCAACTCTGGAACGTCCGGCCGGAACCGGTGTTGTATGGAAATTGAAGATAGTTACTGACCCTTGTCGTTTTTTCCGCCATATTGGATTGAATAGAAAGCAAAACTACATTTTTACAGGTCACAAATTTTGTCCGATCTTCACGAAACTTGACATACATGATCCTTAGACCAAGCCTCACAAAAGTTACCAGAAGGATTTTTGATTTTAAGAAGCATTTGTCCATCACAGCCAGAAGAAATCGGCGGTGCAGCCGCCAAACAGGTAGTTAGCTCATATCAAAAACGCTTTCATCTATCGAAACCAAACTTTGTACTTGAACTCGGGACTCTGGGAAAAAAATCATTAAAATTTTATGGATAATTCACAGTCTTATTTACATGACCACACCAAGGCACCTGTACACCTTCATCACTGTCCCTACACTATCTAACCGTCTACTGACACAAGTGCAGCTCTGCTTTGCCACGCATCATCGGGATCATGCCATGGGGTTGAATGGGCTTACAGATAACACTGATGAAGAACCATGTGTTATATAACCAGCAAATTCAATACATGTCACAGTCATGGTGTTCAAATCTAACTTGTTTCATTGTGATGAGTAATATTCCAATGTTTACATAAAAAAGCATACAAATAAATATATTTACAGAAGATTATGTATTATTGTGTTGCTTTGCAGTGTTTAAAGACTAGCAATGCATCAGGGTAGGCAGCTGCCATTTCACCGAAGCTGTAACGTACTATTACCCATACAAACATTATGAAGTTGCTTTGCATCCACTGGGTAAAACAGGCATATGTATATATCCCCAGACATCCTTTCCTGTTGGGCAACATTTGAGATTATATGTGTCCAGCCATGGCAAAAGGGTTCACAAGTCTACTTTGGGACATTTGGAGTTATTTACATATTCTGAAAGTGTGATTTCTAAGCTTTCCAACAATGTCAAACACATGTCCATCTGCTCATTTTTGAAGAAGATGTGGCCATTTGAATGTAGACACTCCTCAAACTGCTTTAGGGAGAAATTCAGCCTGAAAGATTTCGACCTTCTTGAGGAGCCAGGCCAATAGCTGCTCATTTGCATCACATTAACATGGTCACAACCCCCCACCCAGTCTAGCTGTCAGTGACATCTGATGTCTGTTAGCCCACAGGACAGAAACAGTGTAGCAGTTTGAGAACAAAGGAATGAATGTAGTTCATGTCAATGTAGTGTTATTTGCTGTAAGTACTTCAGTGGACTGATAAGAATCAGAATTTACTTTATTGATCCCCAGAGGGAAATTCTTCTGTTACAAAAAGCACTTGAATAAAAATGAGAAACAAGAAAGGTGAAAGATAGATACATACTTCAAATATCAAATAAAATATATCTAAGTGTGTGAAGGAGAGTTCAATATTTTCCAGACCATGGACTATATTATCATCTTCAATACCAGTTCCTCCCCCACAATGTGACTGTACCAACTCTGTCCATCACAGTTGATATGCGGACTAAATGATGACATCACAAACGCACCCTCTTCTGCTTACTCTTCTGTGCTGTAACCTTTGGTGCTGGGCATGTGAAGTATTTTGCCTCATCAGAACAGAAAGGCCTGATTTTTTCAAAAAGATACGTCTGCCTGTCCATGGTCAGTCCAGGTGGGGCCAGGACGGGAAGACTGTCAACAGGGGGCAGAACTCCTGGGTTGCGCAGTAGCTGAAACTCGATAGGCTCTGCATCACTGTGAGTTTGAGCAAGCACCACACCTGGTCTGTTGGCATCAAAGCTGTGACAGAATAGAAGCACACAACAGGATATTTAAAACATGGCTCACTGTTCACATGGAACACTATCATGTCCATTCGTGATTTTTTTATTCATAAAATGCAGAATTTTGAATATAAATACCTAAAGTGCTGATAACTCTTGATCTGTGGGTGCTTTCGAAAGTAGGGACTCAGATGTGTCTGCCAGTTGATGGTCTTTACTATCACTCTGCCATCTGCCGTTCCAACAAGCTGCGGAATATTGAGGCAACTTTCAGGAGAGCTGTGTTCCACTACCTGTTGACAGCAAGAACCACAATGAAAATAGTTATTTTACTTTTCCCCAAAAAAAATCACATTTTGCAGATTACATATTGCAGTCTATATAAGCATTTGGCTATTGTATAGAAATCAATTTATACACATACCAAGAGCCTTAGCCGACCTCATGTATTGACGCCACACTGAGGCCTTGGACACATGGGTTGGCAGCAACTTCACATGCCAATCCTTATGCCCAGGATTCTGAAAAAAATAACAAAATACCTGTTTCAGATCATGGTTCATGTTAACCTGTTGTTCAAAATCATTTATGACACCAGATCAACAGTTCTTCCACGTCGGAGAATGAAAGAAGCTGTGTTGTTGTTGTTTACTTTATACACACAGTCTATCGCTGGATCTCGCGAACTCGCGCCCGTTCGAGATTATCGCACGATCTTCCGTGAATACCGCTGGCTCCCAAGGCTCCGCGCCGCTGCCGTAACGTGCCCGGTGGGGATTGCTGCTGGGGAGAGGACGAAGCAGAACCGCGCCGCGGCCGTACCTCGTCCAGTGGAAATCCAGGGTAACGGGGACACAGACAACAGCTAACATTAGCGTCAGAATGCTAGCTGATGCTAACGCTAACTAGTAGAAGCAGTGCTTCAAAGGTGCTGATGAGGAATTTCCTGTTGTGGGTTTAGTACCCCCAAGAAAACTATTTAACTTCTATACTTTATATTTTGTTTATAATGTGAGTTATTTACAGTGCAATGTATAGTTTTTTTAAAAGGTTTTTTTTAAAGTTATTTACATCATTTTATTTTTTCTATTTATTTCTATTGTCTTATAATGTGGGTTTTTTACAATGTAATGTTTATTTTTTACTAAGTTTGTACAGGTTTTTACAAGTTATTTACAGTATTTTATTGTTCTTTACATTTATATTTCCACATACTTTATTTATCTCTCCGTTCCTACAACAATATAAAGAGAAAATTCTATTTTTTTGGCATATTTACGAATGGTAATTAATCGTGAATAATCATGATTAATCCACAGCTACCCTGTGATTAATCTGATTAAAAATGTTGACAGCCCTACTAAATACACGTTCACAAAGTGGTTCAGGAAGTCTCTCAGTACTTTGATCATTGCTTGGAAAACAGCAGGAGCATTTGTCAACCCAAACGGCATGACTAGGTACTCGTAATGACCAATAGGAGTTTTAAAGCCTGTCTTCCATTCATCCCCCTCTCTGATCCTTACCAGATGATAGGTGTTTCCGAGGTCTAATTTCGTGAAAAGCCTGCTGAAGCTGATGGAAAGCTGATGATATTAGTGGCAGATTCTTAACAGTTATGTCGTTAAGTGGTGCGTAGTCCCATCTTTTTTTTCAACAAAAAAGAACCCTGCCCCAGCTGGAGACGAAGAGGGGCGGATAAGACCAGCCTTTAAAGAGGACTCAATATACTCAGTCATAGCCTTCTTTTCGGGACCAGAGATGGAATACAGTCTACCCTTAGGAACAGGGGACCCTGGGATTAAATCAATGGGGCAATCATAAAGCCTGTGGGGAGGAAGGGAAGTTGCCTTCTTTTTACTAAATACCTCACTCAAATTATTGTAACATCTTGGAACTGAAGTCAGATGAGGAGTTTCAGTCTGTGACATGAACAGAGACAATGTTACCAGTTTTCACATTTTCATGACATAATTTTAAACACTTGATTTTACATTCCTCTGCCCAGTTCAAAACCCTCCCAGTACTCCAGTCAATGTGCGGGTTATGTTTCTTCAGCCCAGAAAAACCCAAAACGAGAGGATACTGGGTAGAATTATATAAATGAAATTGCATAAGTTCATAATGGTTCTCAATGATAACTGTGAGCAGTTCAGTCGTGTGTCACTCGAAAAATCAGACCCCCATCGAGAGCACTGGCCTCTATAGGCTGAGATAATTGTTCAGTCTTAAGCGTGAGTCTCATGGCAAAATCCCAGTCCATGAGACTTTTATCAGCCCCTGAGTCAATGAGAGTCTCCAGACTAAGTGTGGTGTCGTGATGCCTTACCTTAGTCTGAGTTAAAGCTCGAGGAGGGAATTCCGTGGAGAAATGTCTCCCCCTGTCCATTGGCAAGCCTTTTGCCAGACACGCTGCTAGCAGTCCTAGCCGTCCGCAATAGAAGCACCTGCCTTCCTGTAGGCGACGACAGCGCTCCTCTATGGACAGTTTGGTTCGCCCCAACTGCATAGGCTCCTCCACCTCCTCGGAGGGCACCAATAGGTCTTCAACTTGATCTGAAAGTCCCTTGAGAAAAACATTCTCCTGACTCACCGGAAAACCTCTCTGGTGGGGAGAGCCGTGGCATGGAGAGCTGAGTGTGAAAATGCAATCTCCCTTATGAATATGCGCCTTGAACAGTTTGTTGACAAACGCTTTGGTCAGGTCAGGCAGCATTTTTAACTTACCTTGCAGGTTCAGGTTCAGTCTGTCCAAGTGACACAGCATGTCGACCAAAAACGCCAGATCCATACACCACTTGACGTCCGAGAGCTCAGGATAGTCCTTGTCCTTCTCTTCCATGTACAGTTGCACGGCATCCAAGAGCTCAAAGAAGCGAGCGACCATATTGAATTCAAGCAAAGCGAACACGCCCAAAAAAAAAACACAAACACAAATGTTGATATGAACCTAAAGGAGCCACATGAAAGCAGACAAAGAGCCACATGCGGCTCGGAAGCTGCGGGTTAGCCAGGCCTGTTATAGAGGCTTTGAACCTGACAAATAATCTACTTAACATGGACTGGTGTGGGTTCTCTGGCTTGACAAAACAAGACGAACTGGCATAGGACAAAGGGAAGCACAGACTATATATAGACACTCACACACACAAGGTAATGGGGAACAAGTGGAAACAATCAGGGCGGGGAAGACGATCAGACTGGTGGGAAATCCACAGGAGAAGAGCAAGTTATCTGAAACATGAGGAAAGAGAGATGTCACAAGAGTGTCTTAAAAGGCGCCTTCAAATATAATGGATTATTATTAAAATAAAGCAGGAAGTCGCAGGAAGTCACAAGACTGACAAGAACTAAACATAACTTAACACAACTTCCTAGATAAGACACATTACTGTACATATTATGGTATACAAATATGTGACCCACCACGGAGGGGGGAACTAGTGATGGGATCGGAAGTTCATTTGAGTGTACTAAATAACTTGATTCAGTTCATTAAAATTATTCATTCAGTGCTTAGCAGGAGCCCAGAGCCCCGCTACGTGACTCACCTCCTCCCTGAGTGCAGTACGTGCGCGCCACGGGTCATAGAGTGAGTGACATCGCGGACGAGATTCATGTCCTCAGCGACAGTACACCAGCTCTCTGTGTGTCAGTTCGTTCCTCAGCCACAGTACACCAGCTCTCTGTGTGTGTCAGTTCGCGAGATTCGTGAACTGACACACAGAGAACTGAACTGTGGCTGTGGACGTGAATCTCGCGAACGAACTGACACACAGACACTGTCAGTTCGTTTGCGAGATTCACGTCCACAGCCACAGTTCAGTGTGTGTCAGTACGTTAGCGGGTGAGTGACTCACTGCACTGCCCTGACAGACTCCCCCTCCCGGCCAGCACGCTCGCTGGCTGCTGCTGAGCTCAATTGAACTAAGGTAGGAACGAATCACTATGTGCATGCATTTCAAGCCTGTCAAATAAACAAATAAATGTCTGATTGTTAAATGTTTTATTGCACTGAAATGAAAATAATAAATAATAAATTAAAAGCAAAATGACAAAGTAAAGTATTATAAACATTGTACATTTTAAATATTAAGAATGAAATTCAAATTTAAATGCAATCACACAAAAATAATTGGCTTAAATAATACAAAACAAATATTAAATCAAGAAACTAAACAAACACACCAAAAGTGTCAAACAAATGAAAAATAAAACATAAATTCAAATATGCAATCAAATCTTGCAGCTATTGGTGAGTCTCTCTTTTGTGTCTCCGCTCCTCTCATTACTTTATGTGTACCTAAGTCTGTCAATGGGTGTGTGTGTGTGTGTGTGTGTAGCTTGACTCATCATTAGCCGTTAGCTTGGAGAAAAGGACGCTAAATTGTCTCCCATTTCTGTAAACGTCTTCTATAATGCAGCGCGCCGCCGCAACTGTTTCGCCGTGAACTGAATCCGTGACAGTTCTGTGTTTCTTGCCCTTCTAATGCCGCTTCTCCCATGCTGTC
The DNA here is from genome assembly GCF_963457635.1 of Microchirus variegatus. Lineage (NCBI taxonomy): Eukaryota > Metazoa > Chordata > Actinopteri > Pleuronectiformes > Soleidae > Microchirus > Microchirus variegatus. The sequence goes on from NC_139806.1 coordinate 552,165, forward strand.
AACGTCGAAGGACTTCGCGCAAAGTCTGCATTTTGCACGTCCGTGGTCAGTGTCTCTCAGTAGCCAAAGTTTAAACCTCTCCTTAAAAAGCCACTCATAGTTGAAACTACACATTCCTGGCATTTTGTCTTGGACTAGCGCATCTCAAAATTCAATAGCTACGTACGGCGCAAGTGACCCTCTTGTTTCTGGTTGAACTGCTTGAACACTTCCATGTCAATTTAAATTTTAATCGCACATTACATCTTTTTATTTATGTTTTACGCATCCGAAATATTATCCACGAAATATTTCCATGTCTTTTCCCAAAACTTTACACAAAATCTTGTTTTTCATAAACTTTTCAAGGACCTAGAAAATGCATTTTCAATTTCCAAAACTTTTCCAGGTTTTTCATGACCATACGAACCCTGTACAATGTCCATTACGAGTGTCTAATAGAGAGTTCGACAAGAAAAGGGGATTCTTAGGAATGAGAATAAAGATGAGTGAGTTCATTGTCCTCCTTGTGTCCGTCGGAGCGGAACTAGCAAAGACATAAATGTTGTTTTTGTCTTTCCTTAAAGATAAGCGTAATGTTATTATGCCTATTATGATAATTTTAACTGTGAAAGGGGGCAGCAACACGTCATTTAAACCCCTGTGCTAAAACTACATCTTCCCTTGTTGTCTTTTGTCTCTGAATAGTACTATTTTGCAAAGAATGGACCTGCAGGAAAATGTAACTCCCTTGCAAGCCAAAAAAAACCCTTAAAAAGACAACTTAAAAAAATAAATATAAAGTAAGGATACAGTATGTAGTATGTATATATTAGTTTGATGTCTGTTCAGTGTTTTACATTATATTTGGTTTATCATGGGCATTAATAATATACTTTTAAAATGTTCTTTCATTGTTGTTTTTGTTGACTTGATGAATCCTCTGTGTCAGGATTGCAAGTGTCAAAATGGGGAAGCCCACTGCTGCAACTTTGCCCTGGGATGTCCTCAGGGATGGAGGCAATGGAGTGCTTCTGTCCCAGCACCTCATCCATGAGGACAGAAGGACCAGGGCAAAGTTGTAAAACACAAAACAAGCACTATTAACAACATTTACATTAAATAGAATATAAATGTATTGGTTGAGAAGATACAGAAGCACAACCAGGGCTTCTCTGCTCAGCCTGAAGAAGCTTTCCAGCACAAGAACAAACATGTGGATCCTACAATAGTGAAGAAAAACTACTTTACTTTTAAAGCTTAAATATTTCTTAGATTTTCAGATAAAGCTTTTCAGCTCAGGACTAAAACTATATACTGTATGTGTGTATACACGTGTATGTGTATGCGTAAACATATATATATCTATATATACATCTATATGTATGTGTATAGATATATATACAAGGTTATGTTTACTTTCTGTTGTGAAGTAGGTAACCTACATAAGCTCTATAAGGGAAAATGACTCCTGATACAGTGACATGTCCATTGTATTATATCTGATGAGCTTGGATTAAGATTACTGTTTAATTTACTGCTGTAAATTCTAGTTGGACTCAGATTTAAATACTTAATATACATATGGCTGGTTTAATCTACAGTGACATATTAGATTATACTGTATACAATTATGATAGGATTGTATGGCTGAAAAGTGATGTTTATTACGGTTTCTATAGGATTAAGAGTTCACAGCATAACCATGTTTATTTTACCTGTTCATGTTTGTCTTTCAACCTGAGAAACATCACACATGCTGGCATCTGTGGTGAAGGTTCTTTATATGTAATATTAATATTATTGTTATAATAATAATCTAAAGCTCTATAGGCTCCGTCCAAACTAAACTCAATTAAAAGGAATACCAAACGTACCTAAAACAGACTAAAAACTATACTACTACAACTAACTTCCAACTAAATAATAATTGTAATGATATAATAATGAATTATTTTAAAATAAGGAATCGTTATTTGGTGGGGGAGCATGGAGGGCAAGGTTGACCACCCAAGCTGGTTGTTACCTTCTTGACTAGCAGAGCCGTGTATCCCTGCGCACCCAGCCCCCCAGCCCAGAAGAGGCCAGCCCGCTCAGACCGGGGCGATGCTGCAGCTCTCCACGGGCACCACCGGCGCGGCAGGGTCAGGTCCGCTCCTGTCCCCTCGGAGGGGGAGGCCACCAGTGAGCACCGCCCCCCGGACGCCAGTAGGACCCATAGCCAGATCAGCACGGCTTCCGCCATGACAGTCCAGGCCCCGGCCCTACCCACCGCTCGGAGGCAGCCCAGGCCGGGCCAGGCCCTGCCCCCTCCAGTCCCCTGGGCCCCCCAGCCCGGGCCAGGCCCTGCCCCCTCCAGTCCCCTGGGCCCCCCAGCCCGGAAGCCCACCCGCCTCCAGGGGAAAAGAGACGCGTCAGTCCACCCCAGGGCACCGCCGGGGCGCCGCAGCGAGCACCCCCCCACCTCACCGGGGAGCGATTCTAGCGTTGCCCAGTGGGCCCCAGCATGCAGAGGCCCAGGGCCTCCCCCTCCACCCCCGACGCAGGGCAGCCCAGCCCAGACCCCCGCCCCCAGCGCCCCCCCGCACGAGGGCGGCAGCTGCCCAGCCACCCACCCCCCCGTACCCACGGGGCATGCCCACAGCCACCGAGAGACGGCCGGAAAGCGGGGCCACCAGACACCAGAAGCTGCCAAACAGCCCCAGCACCCAGGACCCCCCCAGGAGTAGGTGGTATAGTGTGACCTAGTCATGCTGATAGGTCCTCACATATCTTATACCAGAATGAATGTACAGGTGTGCACATCCATATGTGTCCAGCCATGGCAAAAGCGTTCACAAGTCTACTTCGGGACTTTTGGAGTTATTAACAGATTCTGAAAGTGTGATTTCTAAGCTTTCCAACAATGTCAAACACATGTCCATCTGATAATTTCTGAAGAAGATGTGGCCATTGGAATGTAGGCACTCCTCAAACTGCTTTAAATTCAGCCTGAAAGATTTTGACCTTCTTGAGGAGCCAGGCCAATAGCTGCTCATTTGCATCACATTTACATGGTCACAACCCCCCACCCAGTCTAGCTGTCAGTGACATCTGATATCTGTTAGCCCACAGGACAGTAACAGTGTAGCAGTTTGAAAACAAAGGAATGAATGTAGTTCATGTCAATGTAGTGTTATTTGCTGTAAGTACTTCAGTGGACTGATAAGAATCAGAATTTACTTCATTGATCCCCAGAGGGAAATTCTTCTGTTACAAAAAGCACTTGAATAAAAATGAGAAACAAGAAAGGTGAAAGATAGATACATACTTCAAATATCAAATAAAATATATCTAAGTGTGTGAAGGAGAGTTCAATATTTTCCAGTCCATGGACTATATTATCATCTTCAATACCAGTTCCTCCCCCACAATGTGGCTGTACCCACTCTGTCCATCACAGTTGATATGCGGGCTAAATGTACGGGACGGGAAGACTGTCAACAGGGGGCAGAACTCCTGGGTTGCACAGTAGCTGAAACTCGATAGGCTCTGCATCACTGTGAGTTTGAGCAAGCACCACACCTGGGGTCCCCTGTAATATTATTGTGATTGTGCAAAGGACGACCCCATCAGCAGCAGTGTTCTCCGACGCCATCTCCCTCTCTTTTGCTGCTGTGTTACACTTCCTTCTAAAAGCATGCTCAAACTCACGCATTAATATTTTTCAACACCAGTGGGTGAAGAACGCCGCCCTCCGCTTCCCCGTTGCCATGGTGACTCGTCGAAACGGGGCTCCATTCATGCTGTCTTTTTATACTTGTGGTGCACTCGCTAAACTCGAGGTAAAACTACTCCAAGTTGAACAAACTAACTCAAATCAGCTGTTGTGGAACCGAAAACTCAGAGTTTCCTATCTCAGAGTAGATCAACTCAGAGTTCAGGGTTAGACTTAGTGTGTTGAACCTGCTTTGTGAAACGGACCCCTGGTCTGTTGGCATCAAAGCTGTGACAGAATAGAACACACAACAGGATATTTAAAACATGGCTCACTGTTCACATGGAACACTATTATGTCCATTCGTGATTTTTTTATTTCTAAAATGCAGAAGTTTGAATATAAATACCTAAAGTGCTGATAACTCTTGATCTGTGGGAGCTTTCGAAAGTAGGGACTCAGATGTGTCTGCCAGTGGATGGTCTTTACTATCACTCTGCCATCTGCCGTTCCAACAAGCTGCGGAATATTGAGGCGACTTTCAGGAGAGCTGTGTTCCACTACCTGTTGACAGCAAGAACCACAATGAAAATAATTATTTAACTTTTCCAAAAAAGTCACATTTTACATATTACATATTGCAGGGGTACTGAGGTGTGCGACTATAAGATTGGCCGATTATTATTAATCTCTGGATAAATGATGGTGCTAAAGTCTCCTCTGAGTTCTTTTCCCCGGCTCTTCACCAGCACCTTCTGTTTAAAGTGTTCGAATTTCACGACGATGAGATGTGGGCGCTGGCCGTCATGTCGCCTCCCTCCTATGTGGTGTGCCCGGTGGAAGGTGATGTTCTTGACGGTGTCAGCCGGGACCTTGAGTTGTTTATGTAAGAAGTCTCTCACCGTCCTCTTCTGTTTTTTCCGGAATCCCAGAGAAAACCAGGTTGTCCCTCATACTCCTCGCCTGGAGATCAATGATCGTTTCTTTTATGTTTTTATTTTCATTTGAGAGACGGCTGGTTTGTTCCGTGAGTGACGCCACTGAGCTTTTTAAATCAACATTCTCCGCCACGAGTTTGGCCACCTGTTGCTGGCTGAACTCCAGTGACTCCCGCAGCGCCTGGAACTCTTTGTGGAATAACTCCATCAATGAGAGTCGAGCATCAAAACTCGACAGCTTCCCATTAATGGAGTTAAGGATCTCCAAAAAGTGGAGTCACGTGATCAGCTGGACAAGATGGCAACCTAGGCTTTCAGCTCCCGACCCAGCATCGCCAAATTGTTGATTTTTTCGTAGCTATTTGTTCCCATACCGGCCTATTGTGTTTTCTAAAGATAGACAGCAACGATGTCTACAAAAACCAAAAGTAACCATCAAGATATTGACGCCATTATCGAGTCCGTATTGCAGAAGCAGCGTGACTACCTCGAACCGCGCCTCTCCGAGATTCAACAGGTGGGTAAAGACAATGACGAGAAGCTAAGTGCTATCCAGGCCGAGCCGACCTTGGTACCATTAGATCCGACTTGAAGACACTGAAAACCACCGTCGTAAGCAACTCCGGTACATTGAACAGACACGACCAGGCTCTTCAGGCTGTGGAGCTCAAGCTAGCCGACATGGAGGACAGGAACCGAAGTTGTAATATCCGCGTCATTGGCCTTGTAGAGGGACTCGAGGGGTCCAATGCTACTCAGTTTCTTAAACACTCTCTACCTAAATGGTTCCACACTCTCGGTGACATCCAGATTGAGATTATGAGAGCGCACCGAATCTACAATGACAACGCCCGCAACCGAGGAGCTAACCGCAATCTGATTTTTAACGTGCTTCGCTACTCGACCCGCCAGGTCATTCTGCGTGCTGCAAGGAGAGACCCTCTCTCCATCAAAGGTCGGAGGATTCGCTTTTCTCCAGATTTCAGCAACTTCACTGCCAAACGACGCCAAGGTTTTCACCAGGTTATGGATGCAGCTCGAGCTCAAGGTCTGGACTTCTTTTTACATTATCCGACCACAAAATTAAAGACGGTGCTCAGTACAAAGCCTTCACCTCACCCAAGGAAGCGGAGGATTTTGTGGCGATAGTGCCGGCCCCGTGCCCGGGGACTTCGGCGCGGGATGATGACGCTTCCTCACCCTGACCTCAGATTCACAGCGGCCATTCCGGCGACAGAACTCTGTCCTTGTTGGACGCCTCAGCGGACCGACTCTCTGTCGAATTTAAGACTTGGTATGTGTAGAATGTTGCTTTGTTTTTCTAATACTACTTCACAGGACAGACATCCTGCTGTCACCGGACACTGAGGACTGACATTAAGTCACTGCTTTACTAGCCACCTGATGCTCTTCAGTTGGTAAGCTGCCAAGGAACCTGATATAACGGTTTATGGTATATTATTTTGTTTTATTATGGCAGGAGGCCTATCTGAGTTCATAAATAACCCAAGTTTTGCACTATGTTCAGTCAAAGTTGTATTTTGTGGGCACATTTGTACCTAATGTTATTCTGTAGGCTATATGGAAGGTTTGAAATATTTTATCCAAGCTACAATCAATGTTATCGTTCTAGTGCTGGGCTGCTGCTTCCCCTGGTTGCCCATATCCAATATGATCACAGACCTACTTTACAGTTTACTTTATGTTTATATGTTCGTGTTCTTTTTCTCTTTTTCTCCTTTTTTACATGTTTTATATGTTGTGTCCACGTCTTGTTTGTGTTGTGTATTGAGGGAATTTACTTTGGTGGCATTTGTACCAGAGTTATTTCAGAAAGAGGGCTATAGCAAAAGTTTCTCCTTGACCACATTCAGAACATTTCCTTTAGATTATGGGCAAACTCAACATTTTAGTGTGGAACTGTGGCGGATTGAATGCTCCTCACAAACGTGCTAGCACTCTTGGTTTGTTGAAAAGAAAGAATATTGACATTGCATTGTTGCAAGAGACGCATTTGTTGAAAGCTGACGCTGGTCGTCTTGCTAATAGAATTTTTTTATACTGTAGCATTCTCCTCTGCTGACACGAAAACTAAAGGTGTGGCCATTGTTGCTAGACGCAGTCTTCCAATGAAAATTATAACATCCTGGGCAGATGACGTGGGTAGACTTGTGATTGCTAGAATAGAATTTAAGTCAAGAAAAATAGCTCTTATATCAGCATTTGCTCCTAATGATTTCGACAGCAATTTCTACAATTTAATTACATCAAAAATGTTAGACTCAAAGGGACAATATGTAGTATTTATGGGTTTATATTACCCAAAATCCACTTTTGTATACATATTATGTGCTCCTGCATTGTCTAGTCGTTGTATAATATTCTTTGTTTCATTTTCGTAGTGTTTCAAAAAGTCATTTAAAATAACATTGTCGCGGGCCGCGGTCGCATAGCCACTGTTAGCAGTGAGACGCCATGTTTCTACCGGAGCCTGTAAGGACAAACGCGAGAGAACAAATCAAGCGTCTCTTTACTTGTAGCAGAAGTCCCGCCTCCTCTCTCTCTGCTTCGTCTGCTACGGCCGCGGTAGCTCGCCCTCTCCCTCGCCCCACGAACCTCATCTGCTGACACGGAGAAAGACGACGAGGACGACATTTGACCAGCTGCGGATACCATAGCGCTCAGGGAAGGGAGGGGGTGAGCAGAGCAGCAGGTCTTTGTTGTAAATTTCAGCCTCTCCTCTAGATGTCACTATAAACTACTTACTTCCCCTTTAACACAATATTCCTTCATTGTAGGTGCAGACTTCAATGCAGTGTGGGATCCAGTTCTTGATACGTCGAGCGCAACCTCCTCAGGGGGGCGGGTTATGGCCACAAACTCTTTAAAATCTTTGGCCAGTAATTTGGGGCTTGTGGATATGTGGCGTTTAATAAACCCCTCCATCAAAGAATATACTTTTTTCTCTGGCCGACATAAATCTTTTTCTAGAATAGACTTCCTTTTTGCTTCCCCCCAGCTCTTTCACCATATTAATACGGCTGTTTTACTCCCGATAGCTATGTCAGACCATAAAGGTGTCCTCTGTACAGCAACTCTGGGCCATCTATCTAAACGTGCAGCCAGATGGCGTTTAATACCTCGTTATTAAAAAAACGAAGCATATATTAATCAGTTTATCACAGGATTCAGAGAATTTGTTGATTTTAATGTTAATTCTGTAGAGGACCCCAGAACCCTTTGGGACGCTATAAAAGGTTTCATCAGGAGTAACACAGTATTATTTAGCTCTAATGCTCGCAAATCTAGATCTCTTCAGTTGCAAAATCTTGAGGCAGAGTTTTCCAGGTTGGATTCTATTTTGCAAACTAATTTTACAGAACAAGTTGCTCTACGACGTACACTAGTTAAGAAGGAAATTAACAACATTCTGAAGCAACAGTCAGAATTTCAAATTCACAGGACCAGACAAAAGTACTACTTTCATGGTGCCAGACCTAGCCACCTCTTGGCCATGAGAATTAGGACCAATGACCACTTTGCAGACATCCCGGCTATTAAGTCGGCAGTTGGCAATATTAGCACTGACCCTAAACAGATAAATGGTATATTTCAAACATTTTACTCCAAATTATATAAATCAGAGGTGTCCTTAGATAAAAATTAATGTGAGAATTTTTTAAGTCGATTACATTTGCCCCAGCTATCAAGTACAGGTTCTACGGATTTAGATAAGCCGATTTTATTAGGAGAGGTGTGGGAAGCCGCAAAGGCTATGCAGAGAGGTAAATCACCAGGCAATGATGGGATCACTCCTGAATTCTAAGTTATTTTCTGAGAGCGGTTGGGCTCATTTCTTCTGGATATGATTGATTTTTCAATTAAAAAAGGCAGATTCTCAAGGGACATTAACACGGCCCTCGTCTCTTTGCTGTTGAAAAAATATAAGGATCCTACTGACTGCTCTAGCTACCGTCCTTTAAACTTCCTAAATTCTGACTTAAAATTTTTTGCAAAGCTCCTTGCTCGCCGCCTTGAGCACCACATGCCATCATTAGTCAATCCTGATCAGACCGGCTTCATAAAGTCACGGCTTGCAGCAGATAATGTTAGACGCCTACTTCACATCGTTGACGCTGCAACAGATAATAAAACACCCATGTCTGTACTTTCACCTGATGCTATGAAAGCCTTTGATCGACTAGAATGGTCGTATTTATGGTCTGTTTTAGAAGCAATGGGTTTCGGTAACACTTTTATCAGTATGATTAAGATACTATACTCAAGCCCCTCAGCACAGGTACTTACTGTTCAAACGTACTCCTACATCTTCTCAGTCTCCAGCTCCTCACTCCAGGGCTGTCCGCTAAGCCCTGCACTATTTGTGCTCTCCTTGGAGCCACTAGCTCAAGCAATTCTTCAGTCTGATTTGATCTTCCCCATCTCTTTTTATAACACCCAACACCAGCTGTCGCTATATGCGGACAATGTTTTTGTTTTCTTGAAAATTCTGCTCAGTCGGTACCACACCTTTTGACCATCTGTGGGGAGTTTGGTAATATGTCAGGTTTTAAAATTAACTGGTCCAAATCTGCTCTCTTACATCTAAAGGACTCTGCAAAAACATCTGTCCTTCCGGACAATATTCCTATAGTACAACACTAAGTATTTAGGAATTGAAATGTTTTCTTCTTTAAATCAGATTATTAAGCATAACTACTCATCTGTCCTGAATAAGATCTTGAGGGACATTGACCAGTGGATTGACCTCCCTATGTCTATTCGAGCCCGTATCTCTATTGTTAAAATTAATATTCTGCCCCGGATCAATTTCGTGAGCTCTATGGTTCCTCTTCCCCCTCCATCTGATTACTGGAGCAAGCTCCAATCTGCGACCTCCAAATTCATTAGGAACCGGAAGCGGCCGCGTCTAAAATGGTCTACTCTACAGAGAAGGAGGGAGAATGGCGGCCTGGCCGTCCCTAATTTTGAACTGTATTCTTGGTCATGCGTGCTCAGGCCGCTGCTCTCCTGGTTTGATTCCTATTCTTCTGTCTCTTGGCGCATGCTAGAAAGCAATATAGTTCAGCCATGGACACTTCAAGGCGTTCTTTTTAGCAACATTTCTTTAAAACAGTGTCAATTACTCCTTGGGCCTATTATCTCTCATCTTGTGCTGGTATGGAGATTAGTTGAAACACACTGTCATCTTTCCTGCAAGTGGCACACCTTTTCTCCAATATTCAACAACAAGACACTTCTAATTGGGGGGAGACCTATCTGTGCTCTTGTGGGAAATAGATAGTTTTTCTATTCCCGTGGGGGGTTTAGTGTAAGGCTTTCTGATGTTGTTAAAGATAACAATTAACCAAAAGTCAAGCTGTGAACAAACAATGGATTGTAAAAGCAGGAGTCGGCATGAGGGGCACAGGATGACATGTGTGGGTCATAAAGAAAGTGGGTTGTCTTGTTGTAACTTGCTTTGATGTGACTGTATATATGTTTGAGCTCTCTGAAGCAACTTCAGAGAACATTTAGACCAGCTTTGGTGACAGATTCTCTCCTTCATGCATGAAGTAAAGACACGATTTAACCAACACCGATGACTCCAATGAAATTTCTTTCACATTTTGGCGACGAGGATGGGATGGACGTTCTACTGCTCAGGGCCTGAGTTCTGACTGAAGGTTAATACCGGTAAGGAAATTTCCGCTCCACCAAGGAGGACAGGAATTCCGCCTGAAGTTAGGATCGGGTGCTGACCAGCGGACGCTCCATCTATTTAAAAGTGAGTACGGTGTTTTTTAAATCTTGTTAAAACCTAGGTGGACAGTCGTAATTCCTTTGTGGTAGCTGTCCGGATGTTCTATAATTCCTTTGTGGTATGAATGTCGATATATTCTATAATTCCTTTGTGGTATGAATATTTGGTCTGGTGTAATTCCTTTGTGGTAATCGGGACCGTCTCATGTAATTCCTTTGTGGTATTGAGACTAGCTTAAGCTTTGAGAAAAAGAAAAAAAAAAAGGATCCAGATAAAAATAATAAGAAAAATAATAAGAAAAAAAAAAAAAAGAAAAACGTTTGAACTGCAATAGTAGTTGCATGATTATAAAAATTCCCCACTATAATAAAATGGGCGTGTGAATGTAATAATAAATATAAAACTTTGTGACAACTTATTCAGTGTCTTAATATCCTCTGTGGATATTACGAGGGTGCGTTGCTCGGAACGAATGTGTCGTACAAACCATCTGGCTGAAAAAGTTATCCAAAGTTAGTGTATGTTTGATAAGATCCAACCATATTCGTATGGAAAGATCAGGGTGTGTGAAAACAGTTTGAGTGAAAAATAAGCCCATTGAAAGTGAAAAGCACATCCGTTCAAGTGAAATAATAGACAACATGGGGAACAAAACGGGAAAACTCAAGTCAGTCTCTGATCCTCTTATGGGTCCTTCTAAATTGATGGCAGAGAAATGGGGTAAAAGTGTTGTTGAAGATGTTCCACTTTGGCACCACTTAACTGAGGAAGTATTTCCTATAATAGGCACATTAAGTACTGATTGTTTGAAAAGGTGTAGAGTGTTGTTAGAAGAAAGGAAGGGTAAGAAAGTAAGGAAGAAGATAGATTGGCAAGCGTTTGAGAAATGGGAAAGGGAAGCTGCTTTGAAAGAAGCAAAATCTGTTGCAGGATTAATGTTAAGTCAGGAGAAGGAAGAAGAAGGTGATAAAAAGAAGGAAAAACAGAAACGTAGGGCTAGAGAATTGAATTTGCCTCCTCCATATGTCGCACCCCTGTCTGCACCCCCTCCCCCTTCAGAGACACAAACAGCAGGACGATCACCTACAGATAAACATGCCCAAAAGGACTCTGAATGGAAGGAGGAGGAGAAGCCAGAGCTGTACCCTGATTTGTCAACTCTTCCAACACCTACGAGTAAAGACAAACAGACTAAGGTTAAGCACCACCAAAAGGTCTCTCTGTGCAGTTTCCGGGGCTACAGGGAGCGCGACCATGACTGGAGACAGTGGAGGCAGGTCAGAGCATTCAACACATAGACACACACACACGAGTAGTTACTACTGAGGATAGTGACAAACCAGTTGTCACATATCAACAATATGTACACTTAACACGAGACTCTAGAACACCCCCTACATTGATCTTAAATGTACATGGTATTAATGTGACATTCCTTGTAGACTCAGGAGCACAGGTCTCTGTAATCCAATCTAAATTACTCCCTGAGATACCCAAAACAAGTAAATTCCTAAAGACAATAGGAGCTTCAGGGGTTCCAGGTTTTGAGCCATTGTCTGAGCCACTGACTGTAAATTTTGGAGATTACAGAGGTGAACATCAATTCCTTATCTCTGATGTATGTCCTGTTAATTTGTTAGCACGCGACCTGATGTGTGTTCTAGGCATTGATGTACATTGTGATTCTACCGGAATCAAAGTAACATGTGCTACAGCTGGTCTATATCCTGTGTGTATTCCTGGAAGTGATTATCAATATTCTTGGGACCTTCTAAATTTTAGGGATATAGATAAACTGTTGTCCATGATACCACAAATTACAGAGATACCTGAGCAGTTGCAGTGTGTTTCACATTTCTCACAAAAAACTAAAGATTACACTTATGAGGATACCTGGAATATGGTAGAGGATAATGATGTAATAGGTATAGATACAGTCTTTGTGGGTTTAGAGTTTGCAGCTGCATCAGTAAATCTGTCTGAATCTCAATTTACCTTGTTTACAATACCTGGGTCTGTCCCTCACATTCCACTGACAAAAAAATCAGATGTTGCATGGACAGAAATGGGACCTTGGGTTAAGGCAGCTTTACAGGTGTCAGACTGGCAACCCATTTCAAATGGTAGTTGTTACTCCCCATCAATGGAAATCACATCTTATCCTATAAACATTAAAGTAGCAGTTAATCGAAAGATTCACACATACACACATGGGGTTACACTGATGACATTAACTACTGAAGAGGAAGCATTGCTTTCAACAGTACCTGACAAATTATGGGCTAAAAGTAAATTTGATTTTGGAAATATAAAAGGTGCAATTCCTGTTACTGTTCAACCAAAATCTGTTTTCAGACCATGCAAAAGACAATATCCACTAAGTCCAGAATCTGTCGAAGGCATAGATCCTGTCATTCAGTCGCTCATAAAACAAGGTGCCATTGTGGAATGTCCTCATTCACCATGTAACTCCCCCATCCTGCCTGTAAAAAAACCAAATGGGGGGTGGAGACCAGTTCAGGATTTAAGAGCCATTAATGATGCTGTACAACACCCAGCCCCAACTGTGCCAAATGTTACAACACTAATGTCACAGGTTCCATCGGATTCTTGTTGGTTTTCTGTAATAGACTTGGCTAATGCATATTTCAGTATCCCTGTTCACCCTGAGTCACAGTTCTGGTTTGCTTTTACTTTCAATGGTAAACGATATACTTGGACGCGAATGCCACAGGGTTTTTCCTCTAGTCCTACTTTGTTTGCAATGACTGTAGCAGAAAACCTGTCGCATTGGCAACCACCATGTGGAAGTACACTTGTACAGTATGTTGATGACCTCCTTGTGTGTTCACCCACAAAGGAGGATTGTAGACAGGACACAGTGTCTCTACTTTGTTTTTTGGCAGAAAATGGTCATAAGGTGTCAAAAGACAAGCTGCAGCTTATCTCACAATCAGTGAGGTATCTAGGCCATATAATCACTCCGGAAGGTCGTAAATTGGGTCCTGAACGCATTCAAGCAATCTTGGATGTTCCAAAACCACGAACAAAAAAACAGATGATGACCTTTTTGGGCTTATCAGGTTATTGTCGTCCATGGATTAGAAATTTTGCGGAGATCTCCCAACCCATGTATGACATCACACATGGGGGAAAACATTTGGCCATGACTGACTTGTTGACTTGGACTACTGAGGCAGAGACAGCTTTTACTGACTTGAAACAAGCTTTATCTACCTCACCTTGTTTAGGACTTCCAGACCCGACCAAATCCTTTAATCTCTTTGTTTCTGAATGTAATGGATTTATGGCAGCAGTTCTCACCCAGTCCCATGGTGACAAACAACGACCAATTGGGTACTATTCAAAGCACCTCTCCACTACAGAAAGAGCAATGGTAACATGTCTTAGGGCTGTAGCTGCCGCTACAGAAGCAGTTTTGGCCACAGCTGACATTGTGGCTATGTGTCCTTTGACTGTTCATGTTCCACATGCTGTTCATTCTCTAATCCTACAGGCTAAAACAGCTCATTTGACTCCAGCACGACTTCTGCATTGGCAGAATGTCTTACTAACTATGTCACATGTCGTTTTGAAACGATGTACTGTTCTTAACCCTGCAACTCTGCTTCCTACAGCTGAAGATGGAGAACCACATTCTTGTTTAGAAGTGGTTGACATTGTATCAAAACCACGGGATGCATTGTTTGATACACCGCTGTCTAACGCTGATTCTGTTTTCTTTGTAGATGGTTGTGCCATGAGAAAGCCAGCTGATGGTTCATCTTGTGTTTCCTATGCTGTATGTAGTGAACAAGTCATCATGGAAAGTGCCAGACTGCCTAATAACCTGTCTGCTCAGGCAGCAGAGTTATTTGCATTAACCCGTGCTTTCATTCTAGGAGCAGGACAGAATATTACAGTATACACGGATTCACAATATGCTTTCAATGTATGCCATAACTTTCACACCTTGTGGAAAAACCGTGGTTTCTTCACTTCAACAGGAAAACCTATTGCTCACAGACCACTAATCATTAATCTCTTGTCTGCATTACTCCTCCCTGTTTCTGTAGCAGTATGCAAATGTAGAGCCCACACTGGTTCTAACGACCCAGTGTCACAGGGAAATGCAAAAGCGGATGCAGCTGCTAAAGAAGCTGCTCTTGCTCCTGCATCCCCAATTTTGCAAATGCCCCTAACTGTCCAGGATGATCTTTTTTCCCTCAATGATGTCTCTTTGCTTCAAACAGGAGCTGATGCTGGGGAGAAAGCATTCTGGAAGAAAAAAGGGTGCAAAAAACTCCCATCTGAAGTCTGGGTAGACATAAACGGTCTTCCAGTTCTTCCAAAATCTATATTCCCTTTTTTGGCTAAATTGACTCATGGTCCTGACCATGCGTCAAAAGGAGGGATGTTAGATATTGTAAATAGACTATGGTATGCGCCAGGGTTTTCAACATTTGCTGAAAACTTTTGTAAAAAATGTTTGATTTGTGCTACAAATAATGTTGGCAGAGGTGTGCAAATGTCTGTATCAGCACATCCAAAACCTGAAGGGCCTTTTGAACATTTGATGATGGACTTTATTGAGCTCACTCCATGCAAGGGGTACAAGTATTGCCTTGTAATTGTTGACATGTTTTCAAAATGGATTGAATGTTTCCCATGTAGGCATGCAACGGCTGTTTCCGTGGGAAAATCACTCTTAAAGGAAATAATACCACGTTGGGGTTTGCCTTCCAAATTGACTAGTGACAATGGTTCTCATTTTGTGAATAGTGTCATTCAAAGTCTATCAGAAAGCCTTCAGATAAACTTAAAAACACATTGTGCTTATCATCCAGCCAGTGGAGGTGCGGTAGAAAGAGCTAATCAGACCCTGAAGACAAAATTAACTAAATTAATGGCTGAAACACAGTTGCCATGGGTTGAGGTTCTACCCCTTGCTCTCATGTTCATGAGAGGGCGTCCACATAAGACAACTGGATTATCTCCTTATGAGATTCTTACTGGGCGTCCTATGCGGATGACAAATACTCCTTACCCTCAAAACAGGCTTACTCTGTTAGGAATGGATGATGACATGTTAAGATATTGTTGTGCACTTAACCATGTTCTCAAGCTTATCTTTCCGAAGGTGAAAGCAGCCCTTCCTGATCCTGCAGTAGCTGAACTACATAACATCCGGCCTGGAGACTGGATAGTGGTTAAGGATCTCAGAAGGAAGAGCTGGCATCAACCCCGGTGGTTAGGACCATTCCAGGTGCTGCTGACAACTCCAACTGCTGTCCGAATAGCTGAGAGGGATACCTGGATCCATGGAGCCCATTGCAAACCCTTCCCCGGAGATGCCTCATCCAACAGAGCAACAACAAATTAACCGAGGAGTATGCTGCAAAGCCTTGTTTGCAGTTTTCTCCATTGCGGTTATTACCACAATCCTTGGAGTCCAAGGGCCTGTCATTTATACTGATACTTTGACACCTATTCCTCCTCCGAGGAATGAAGACAGACTGTCAACATTAAGAAAGCACAAAGACACTGAGGGCAGAAGCGGCATGGGTGTGTCACCAATGCAAAATCAGGACATAGATAAAAAACTCACGACCATAGAGAAACTCATCCGAAAAAAGAGACAACTTTTTGAACAGACTGATTGGAAACCATGGAATTTCAATGCAAATGAATTACTGGATAATTCTAACCAAAAAAATAGTTGGTATTCTTTCATCGGATGGATAAAAAATAAGGTGTATGGCTCAAACACTACAGTACTAATTGTTCAGAGTCCTCCAGCAAACTGGCATTCTTTGTTCCAGCTGGAGGTAAAACACTGTCCTTGTTTAGATCCTGTCATTAGTTTAGTACAATATTATGCTGATTGTCCCCACATGGACAATACAAGTCGGGAAGTGTGTAAATTTTCTCACCATGGATGGTATACAGCGACGAAAAATCTACATAATACGACATATCAAGCGAAAATGTATCTATCTTGTGTAGATTGGTTTTGTGATAACATGTTTCCACAACCTTTCCCTTCAAATTCCACGCATGCAGAACCAACTGAAATTCCTAACAAGAGCACACGTCTTTCACATTCTATTTGTTTATGTTCAAATGGTACAGGTCAGTTCATGGGAGTTTCACATTGTTCAAACCCTGTCATTAGTTTTAAAAAGAAACATCAATTTAAATCTGGTCCCATTAAAATAACATTTAGAAATAAAGAAACTGTGATAGTTAATGAATCTCTTCATGCTCCTGCATATAAAGGTATACCTCCTATAGGAAATTTTTATTGGCTTTGTGGAAATGAGGCATTTTTGTTTTTACCACCAGATTGGTCTGGGTGTTGTTATTTTGTTAATTTGACTATTGCTAATTTAGCAATACTCCCAATAACTCTAAATCAAAATTCAAACCCTATGCACGTTCATAAAAGAGAAATGGCACAGTTTTCCACCCTTTCATCATATCATTGGCGTATTTCATTGGGAGAAAAATGGGGCATCGGATTACTGCCTTGGTATGGTGTCACGTTTCTAGCTGATCATATTGATAATATTACATATTCAATGTCTGGTTTTGCTAATGAAACTATAAAAGGTTTCCAATATTTAGCTGCAAATGACAAATCCCATAGGTTAACTCTGTTAAAACACGAAATGGCGCTTGATTATATTCTGGCAAAAACTGGAGGTCTTTGTCTGACTTTAAATTTAACAGGTGACTAACAGGTCCTTCTGAATCAGCAGGTTTTAGTTTTAACAAATGGTTAACTGAGCTATTTGGTCCATGGGGTGCAATGATTGTTCATGTGTGTATTCCTGTGGTAATTATGTTTGGTATAACCCTTTGCTGTTGTACTTGTGCACTCACTTGTATGCGAGCTTTTGTATACAGGTGGATAGGGGGAGTATTGGGAGGTGACAGAACACCATTGTATGTAAAAGTATCTTGTGAACCAAGTAAGGATTGCGAATCAAATTTGTGTCATGACATGTCAGAATGGGCCCCAGGGAACCCATATAGTGAAAGTGATTCAGATGAAGAAATGGTATGAATAGAATTGTTTTTTTTTGTTTTTATTTTCTTTTCTTTTATGTTTTGTTTTGTTTTTTATTGTTGTTATTTTTTTTTCTTCTTCCTTTGTTATATTCTGAAAATCCAAATTTAACCTAGACTCACATGTTTGCAGAGTATAGTCATAGTAAAGAGTTAGTTGATAAAACTATGTGATTTCCCAAATAAATTGAGTTGACACTTGGTGTCAAAAGAGAGGAATGTGGGAAATAGATAGTTTTTCTATTCCCGTGGGGGGTTTAGTGTAAGGCTTTCTGATGTTGTTAAAGATAACAATTAACCAAAAGTCAAGCTGTGAACAAACAATGGATTGTAAAAGCAGGAGTCGGCATGAGGGGCACAGGATGACATGTGTGGGTCATAAAGAAAGTGGGTTGTCTTGTTGTAACTTGCTTTGATGTGACTGTATATATGTTTGAGCTCTCTGAAGCAACTTCAGAGAACATTTAGACCAGCTTTGGTGACAGATTCTCTCCTTCATGCATGAAGTAAAGACACGATTTAACCAACACCGATGACTCCAATGAAATTTCTTTCACACTCTCCAGTGGGAGCAGAGGGGTGTTTACTATTTAAAAGACATTTATAATGATTTTGGATTATTCTCTTTTGCTGATATTAAGGATACATTTAGTTTGCCAGGATCTACTTTTTTCTTTTATTTACAGCTAAGGTCTGCGCTTCAAGCAGTTGGCGTTCCCTGGCAATGTCCTTTACCTACCCACCCACTTGGGATTTATTCACTAAACAAAACAGAGCTAAGGGTATGGTATCCAAACTGTATAATTTTTTGCAGGTAACAGACCTTGTTTCACTCCCTGTGGAGAGGGTGTGGAGGAGAGATTGCCCAGACCTAGCTCAGGATTTTGATTGTGACGCGATGTGGTCCAGCATTCATGATGCATCTCGTAATCCAGATCATCAGCAAATTCACTTTAATTTCTTGCACAGAACATACCTCACCCCTGTTAAACTCCATCACATGAAAATGATTAATGAGCCATGTTGTAAACTATGCTCATTGAAAGCCCAGGGAACATTTACTCACATGTTCTGGGACTGTCCTCCTGTTAAACAATTTTGGGTCAATGTTGCATCCAAATTATCTGATTTGATAGATGATACAGTACCTGTAACTCCTCAATATTTCTAAACTCAGAAAGAGAGTCATCTTTGCTGGACTGACAGCAGCCAAGAAAATGATTGCAACTCGCTTGAAGCCACCTCATTCTCTGACTACTCAGTCTTGGATTCTTTCTCTTTTGGACGTCATATACATGGAGCTTTCAACAGCTAGGATTAATGGTGCTAATGAGAGCACCCATAAACCTGACGTAGTGCCGCTGACTCTTTGAAAAACATGCTCTAAGTTGATTTTCCCACTGGCTCTCTCACCTCATCTAGTCCTTCTAGATGTCAAGTCCCTGTTTTCTGTCTTGTCTTGTTATGTATCTCCCCTTTTTCTTTTCTTTTTTTTATATACACACATATTGTATTATTGTAATTATTTATCTATTTTATTTTATTTGTATGTTTTTGTCATTAATACGTTCATTGCGTTTTTCCCATGACACGTTCTTATGTCTTGGGCCAACTGTCTTTCTTTGAGAATCCATCCTAATAATATTGTGTCCCTGAAATATTTCTGTTGGACTTAATGAAAATGAAAATAAAAATTTGATGGCAAAAAAAAGGATCTCCAAAAAGTCATGGTCTGACGCAGGAGTTGTTCCGGGAGAAGAAGCTGCTTCGGGTGAGTCCTTCTGGCGGCTTCTTTTTGACGAGGGTGTTTTCGGTATTTTATCCATTACTAGTCGGTGAAAACACTCCTCGATGTACTCCTCTAAGTTATCCAGTCTTCTGTTTTGTCTTACTGTTTTTTTTTTACCTGTCCTGTCCAGTACCTTGGGCATGCACTATGGTTGACTGCATGTCTGTTGGTGTTGAACAGATTTTGCTGTTTGCAGGGCGAGTAATTACGGAGTTGTAATGCCCGTCCTGCTATTTATGTATTTTTTTTTATTGATTTATATATTTATTAGGTTGAGTGGGAGGACCGGGCCGGACAGGGGGGTGGGGGTGAGGGTGTGTAGACAAGGGAGGTGTGAGAGAGATGGGGAGAAAGAGGGAGAGGAAGAGAGAGGGAGGGAGGGAGGGAGGGGGAGATATTGGGGGAGAGCTGAGACCCCCGGAGGGGAAGATGGGGGATAGACCCACTACTTGGTGGGCCCGCCCCCAACCCCCCCAATGGTCTTCCCGTATCTCCCCCAATGCCCAAGTTTGTGTGTGTGAGAGTGATATACCAGATCCGGTGGGGGTGCATGGAGGGCAGGCAAGGTTGACCACCCAGGCCGGTTGCTAGCTTCCTGACTAGCAGAGCCGTGTGTCCCCAGCCCCCCAGCCCAGCAGAGGCCAGCCCGCTCAGACCGGGGCGACGCCGCAGCTCTCCACGGGCACCAACGGCGCGGCAAGGTCAGGTCCGATCCCGCTCCCCCAGAGGGGGAAGCCACCAGTGAGCGCCGCACCCCGGACGCCAGTAGGACCCGTAGCCAGATCAGCATGGCATCCGCCACGACAGTCCAGGCCCCTGCCCTACCCATCGCTTGGAGACAGCCCAGGTCGGGCCAGGCCCCGCCCCCTCCAGTCCCCAGGGTCCCCCATGCCAGGAGGCCCATCCGCCTCTACCGCTTTACGCGCCCAGGGGAAAAGAGACGCGCCGGTCCACCCCAGGGCACCGTCGGGGCGCTGCAGCGAGCACCCCCCCCCCCCACCTCACTGGGGAGCGACTTTAGCGTGGCCAACCCCCCCACCGGCAGGGGCCAAGCCCACCCCCAGGAGCCCAGCATACGGAGGCCCAGGGCCCCCCCACACCCACGACGCAGGGCAGCCCAGCCCCCCGTGCCCCCCGTCTTACTGTTTTTTATAATACGACTGTTATTGCTATTTGGACTCGGATAAGTTGGCGATGTGCAGAGGAAATGTTTGTATTAGCTGCACGCCGCCATGTTGGATTTTCGCACTGATCTCACGGAATCTCGCGACACTACCGCACCCCCTCACACAGTCTCCTTGTCCTCAAGCAGAACTTTAAAAGATGAGCCAAGACTATCATTGGCTTCATCTACGTGAATATTAAAATCACCTACTATGATGATTTTGTCTGAACAGAACTAAACCGGGTACCTGTGTCCCGCCCGCCTCCCGGCTGGGCTAGGGTCGGTGGTTTGGTCTGGGGGGCGGCTGTGGAGCTCCGGGGGGAGCCTCGGGGGACCTGGCCGTGGCTTGCCATGACTCCTGGGAAGGGTGATGGTCGGCGGCGAGCTGGTCGCTCGGCGGGGGATGACTTTGGGCGCCTTGCCCTGGGTGGACGGTGGGTCCCTGTGTCGGGTGGGCGCGGGGTCCGCCGTGACGTATCTTTCGACCTCTGACCCATGCCTGTGCGGGCGGGCTTGCCCGGAGCGGATCCAGGATCCTGCTGTCTCCTGTTCCTTGGGGATCCCTGGCTGGGATCCCTACTTGAGCCTCTGCCTGCTCCCCTCTGGGGGAGAAGTCGTGTGGTTGGCTCCGGGGTAGGCGTCGGGGATAGCTGTGGCGGGCTCCGGCCTGCCTCCTGGGGGGCAGTCTGTGGGAGGCTCTGCTGTCTCTGGTGGTGGACTGGGCTGCCCTGGGGGCCCGGGGCTCTGGGGCAGGCTCCGGGCGGGACACTCTGGTTCATGATAGAACCAATATAAACTGATACAGCAATTACAAACAAGATCACCTTTTCTATATATGGTGGTTAACAAATTCTAATGGTACTGTACTTAAACAAATGCATATCAGTGTTGTTAATGTTGTAATGTTATCATTATTGCCTTAGTGTGTTATGATACTAACTTCTATCTAGTGTCGCTCTCTCTCCCTCTCCCTCCCTCTCACTCTCTCTTTCCCCCCATCTCTCTCACACCTCCCCTGTCTGTCTACCCACCCTCACCCCACCCCCCTGTCCGGCCCGGTCCTCCCACACCACTTAATAAATATATAAATCAATAAAAAAAAGAAAAAAAAACATAAATAGCAGGACGGGCACTATAGTTCTGTAATTACTCGCCCTGCAAACAGCAAAATCTGTTCAACACCAACAGACATGCAGTCAACCATAGTGCATGCCCAAGGTACTGGAAAGGACAGGTTAAAAAAAAAAACTGTTCGTTCTCGGCTCGGAGAATGTCCTCGTGTTTATTTTAACGAGGTTACTATGAATGACTCCTCTCCTGTTTCTCCGTGACTGTCTAATGTATGGAGCCCTAGAGGCAGACACTGTGTTAATCCTAAATCTATGTTCATATATAGCATTGTCATTATATATAGCATAGTCTTTAGGGGGTGACTGAACTAGTGGAAGCACAGAGAAGCGTTTTAAACTGCAACTCTGTTTCCTGGTCCCGACTGCTTGTTGTCACGTTTTGGTTCTAATAAACTTTGTCATATTTCTGGAAAGGAGGGAAGCTCCATCCAGAGTGGGATGAACACCATCCCTTCTAATAAGACTAGGTTTTCCCCAAAAACCAATTCTGTGTGAAGCCCACGTTATTGTTAGGGCACCACCTTGACAACCAGCTGTTGAATGATAACATGCGACTATACATCACTCATCACTCGTTCTGTTAGGTAGAGGTCCAGAGAAACATACGGTGTCCGACATTGTCTTGGCATATGTACACACCGACTCAACATAACGATTTTATTGAACCTACGATTAGCCTTAGCCAGCAGCTTCAAATGATATTCTATGTTGCCCGCTCTGGCCCCAGGAATGCAATGGACTGTGGTCGCTGGAAACAAAAACTTTCCGTAAAATAGAGTCACCGATAACTAAAGTCATTTCCTCGGCGGGTGTGTCGCTGAGTGGGGAAAATGTGTTAGAAACGTGGGTCGGCCGGTGGCTAGCCGTGGGCTTCGGCTTAGAGCTACGCTTCCCAACGTGGACAGTCACCCACTCTCCCTGATTTCCCGGCTGCTCGGGAACTACTGAGGGGGTTGTAGCTAACTGTGAGGTAGTGGTGGCTGCTGCAGTTGCTGCGGCGGTTGCTACTGGATTTGCACTCCTAAGCGAAGGATAGCTAATGCTAGAGACTAGAGGACTAGCTTCTACAGTGCGGAGCCGCGCTTCTAACTGGCTAATCCTTGCCTCCATGTCCAGAAACACACTACATTTAATACACATACCATTACTGCTAAATGAGGCTGAGGAGTAACTAAACATCGAGCACTGAGTACACAACAGAGCAGGGGAGCAAGAGGGAGCAGGAGAGTGGGAGAGAGAGAGAAAAGCCATTGCTAGTAAATGTGACCCACCACGGACCAAGCGGGAACAAGTCGGCAAAGCGCAAAACGAGAAAACACAGGAAAAAGTTTTTTTTTTTTCAAAATTAGGGATTTCCGTTTTTTTCAAAATTAAACAAGTTGAAGTTTTGAAGAAGCCACTACATGCTTCAAATCACAGTATTGTGGGTCTCAGTATTGTAGTTGTCTGAGATGATGACATGACGCCAGCACCGCTCTATCTCCTATCTAATTGGACATTTGGAGGCGAACAGAAACTGCGACGAAAAGGAATCACGCACGGACCTCTTATCTGATCAGAGGCACTGAAGTCTGCCGGAATACCTTTCAGTTTCTTATGGGGTGAGTTTTCATTAACGTTGTTAATCTATGTTATGTTAGTGTTCATTCAAAGTCACATACAGACGCACATAGGGACGCTGTCTTTTAATAATCCACTGTGTGTTTCATAACGCCGTTTGGCTACATTGTTATTAGCTATGCTTGCTTTGCTCGCTAGCTCGGTACTGTATTATTACAATGAGAATGATGTGCACATCGAAACTTTTGTTTGGTCAGATTAGCATATTATAAGTCGTAAGAGGAGCATGTCACGGCCCTCTTTGAGATTTTGTACACCCGCAGGTTCAGTTTGATAATTCAAATGCTTTGAGACGAAACTCCTGTGTTCGAAACCTAACATTGCATTGAATGATGTGTGAATGCCACACCTTTGCATGCATGAATCACACATGTGATTAACAGACATGTGATTAACACAATGTGTGATGAACGTGTTAATTACACGTGCGATTCATGCACATAAAGGTGTGGCATTCACACATAATTCAAGCAATACTACTGTATTAAATACCACTGTGTAGGGATGCACCGATTCCGATTTTTCAAGAAGTTTGACCTGCCGATACCGATTTTAGCCGATTCCGATTTTTTTAAACCACTTTACAGCATACTGAAATATATATATTTTTGCATATTTTCTTTAATATAACATTTTAACATAGAAATACAATCAGTTCACATCCAATATCCAACTAAAAATACAAAAACGAATCACTACCTGTATGTATACTTTAAGTTTAAACATATTTCACAACATATTACCTACACACAAATAAGTAAATGAACTAATGACCAAGAGCTCAGAGCTCACTCTCTCTCGCTCGCTCTCTCTGTCTCTCTCTCTCTCGCCCCGTGCCAACAATGCCTCTCTCTCTGCGCACACTGGTTTAAATGACAAACAAACAAAAGCTGAGTGCTGATCAAAAGTTTTGTGCGAGTGATTTAAGGTCCTGACTCTTGTCCCAAATATGACAGGCTTCATTCAGTGATTGAAACAAATATATAAACATTAATGAAACGTTTACATGCAGAGCGCCCACTCGCAAAGCAGACAGCTGCGCCGCTGCGCGGATGTTGTGTTATCAAATACACCGGTATGGCCGTATATTAAAAGTTCATATCATAACGGGAAAAAAACAGTATTAGGTGTGAACCGGTATACCGCCCAGCCCTACATTCTACTACATGTGCGTGTAGCCGCGTGCATGTGTGTTGCTGATGCTGCGCGATGCGGGTGCATTTTGATCGGCTTATTAAAGTCAGATTATTCTGACTGTTTGGCCGGTAGTTTGACTTAAACCTGAGTTTAATTACACTGTTGCTCTCGAACATTGTTTTTTAACATTGTTATGCATAGTAATAATTATTTCATTCACGTTAGCTTGTTACCTGATCCCAAAAATTAACGTAACGTTAACTGATATGGAGTGAGCATGGCAAATTCTTGCTTATTTTATCATTTGCTCGTTCCAGTCACTCCTCCTGATGTCTTGCAACCAAAGACGTCTCCGGTTAGCCTTGAAAGGGGTGCAATTTCGGTACCCGGTAAAACAGAAGAAAAAAGAAGTTGACACTCGTGTGACGTAGGCTGCCAAGGGGTCTAGACGTCCACTAAATTTACCGAGACTGATGGCAGGCGAATTTAACAGTCTTATTGGACTGACGAGCGACATGGACGAAGAAACACACTTCAAGTACTTCCGAATGTCGACTGGCAAATTTGTTGAACTTCTACGCCATGTGCTACCTCATATTAATCATCAATCAACACAGAACGCCAGAGGAAGTCTTTTCTTCCTGTGGCCATCAGGCTGTTTAATTTAGCTACTTCTGGCCGCATTAGGAACAGTGGAGTCACTGTGTCCTGATCCAAATGTCACTTTACCCATATCACTTCATCACTTTACTTTGTTTGCACTATGCTGAAAACATTAGTCACCTTATCACTGTTTATCACTTTCAACATTTGCTCACCATATTTAGTTGTACTTATTTTATTTCCGTGCGTACTGCTGTATATTATATATACCTACGTTGACTGTGATTCTTTTTTTTGATTCTTTTTTGTGGCATTGTTGCATTTAAGTTACTGTTGTAAGTTACTGTTTTTCCTTCTGTTTGGCACTTTGTTGCATTTGTCTTATTTGTTTATTTTACTTTTACTTTTATTTTTATTTTTTGTTTTATTTTTATTTTATTATATTTTTTACTTTATTTTATTTTATTTTATGTATCTTTTAACTCTTGTACTTCTACACTTTTACCTCCCAATTGTTGCACAATAATTTCCCTCGGGATAAATAAAGCATCTTGAATCTTGAATCTTGAATCAAAACAATATACTATATATACTTAAGAGAGAAGGCTCAAACATAGACACATATTTCTAATATCAAATCAAACCCAAATGAAATACATTGAAGTGGCTCTGTGGTGTATTGTGGATGGATCAGTCTGTTCCTGAATGAGCTGATGATGTCCTAACTCTCAACTCAAATCATCAGCATCACAGTTAATACTTCACACACAAAGCTGTGTCATTCACACATGATTCAAGCACATCAGCACAAGTGAAAAAACGTCCCTGTATGTGACTGAACACTAACTTTACGTAGATGAAAACTCACCCATAAGGAGATAGGCCGGGGCTGGAGTCACGTCATCATCTCATCTGTCCTGCGGTCGCTGAATAATCCATCCACTCTGTGCCCCTAGCTGTAGTAAAAGTTGTTAAACATGTACCGCTGCCTGGTTATTGGAAATACACCACAATCATGTTAGCTGTGGCCTAGTGGTTAGGGCTTCGAGCTTGAGACCGCAGGGTAGCCGGTTCGATCCCCGACCAGTCCGCAGCTGAAGTGCCCCTGAGCAAGGCACCTAACCCCCTCACTGTTCACCGAGCGCCGCCCAATGCAGGCAGCTCACCCTATTTTTTTTTTTCACCTCCAAGATGGCGCCGTGCTAGCGGCAGCTTGATACAGCAGCTCTCTGTTTGTGTTAGTTCTTCTTCAATTTAAGCACCTTTTTCTTAATTTATTATTTTTCGCATTAGGAGTGACACTTCTCTAACAGTTACGCCATGTACTCCGCTAATTTTGCGCGGTTTATGTGGCTCGTCTGTTACTTTTTCCTGCTTTTTGGTGGCGTGGCAGACGCACAGCGGAGCGAGGGCATTGTTTACACGCGCGACCAGCTGATCGCGCTGAGGGAGCCGGCTCTCCTGATCACAGCACGGCCTGAAATTCCGAAGGAACTGCAGCGGAAGCGGCGGGGCTGCAGAGCCGGAGCCAAAGGGAGAGCCAAAGCGAGGAGGTACAAACCAGCAGTACCTGCAATAATCACGGGGAATGTGAGATCCCTGGGAAATAAAACGGACGAGCTCTGCGCGCTTGTGAGGAACAGCTGGGTGTTCAGGGAGAGCAGCCTCATGTGTTTCACCGAGACATGGCTGCACTCACACTTCACCGATCACAGCGTGGCAGTACCGGGCTTTAAGACTGTGCGGGCGGACAGAGACGCTGCGCTGAGCGGTAAGAAGAAAGGGGGCGGCGTTGCTGTGTACGTGAATGAGAAGTGGTGTCACCCCGGACATGTTTGTGAGAAGGAGCGTCTGTGTAGCCCGGACATAGAACTTTTGGCTGTGGGAATGCGCCCATACTACCTCCCCAGGGAATATACCTCCGTGATTGTTGTGGCTGTTTACATCCCTCCTTCAGCTGATGCAATGGCAGCAGTAGACAGTGTCCACTCTACTGTGTCCAGATTACAGACACGGCATCCCACTGCATTTATTACAATTACTGGGGATTTTAACCACACCAACCTGGACTCTGTTTTACCAACCTTCCACCAATATGTTGACTGCCCCACCAGAGACAATAAAACAATAGACCTTTTGTATGCTAATGCTAGGGATGCATACACAGCTACTGCCCTTCCCCCTCTTGGCATGTCTGATCACAACCTGGTCCAGCTGACTCCCAGGTATGTTCCTGTAGTGAAGAGGCTTCCTGTTGCCACCCGCTCAGTGAGAAGGAGTACACAGGAGGCTGACATGGCTCTGCAGGACTGCTTTGAGTCTACAGATTGGGATGCGCTCTGCATGCCACATGGGGAGGACATCAACTCCATGACAGACTGCATCACGGAATATATCAGGTTCTGTGAACTCACGGTTCTCCCTGCCCGGACTGTCCACTGCTACCCCAACAACAAACCTTGGATCACCAGGGATCTGAAGACCCTCCTCAACAAAAAGAAAGAGGCCTTCAGAAATGGGGACCGGGAGGAAATGAAGAAGGTACAACGTGACCTGAAGGAGATGCTGAGGCAGAGCAAAGACACCTACAGGAGGAAGCTGGAGTCCAAACTCCAGCAGAACGACATGAGGGAGGTGTGGTCCGGAATGAAGACCATCACCGGATTCAACGTGAAGGAGAAACCGACAGAGGGCACCGTCGAGAGGGCTAACCAGCTGAACCTCTTCTTTAACAGGTTCAGCACACAGACTTCAACACAGCCCCCTGCTGCCTCCTCCACATTTCACACCTCCCTCCCTCCCCCCCTGCCTCTGCTCCTCCACCCTCTGCCCCCCCTGGAGAGCTGCTTGGACACAGTCTCACCTCCCCCCCTCCCCTCTTCCCCCCCACCCCTCTCAGTGACAACCAACCAGGTCAGAAGACAGCTTGAGAGACTGCAGCAGAACAAGGCTGCGGGCCCGGACGGTCTCAGCCCCAGGCTACTGAGGGCTTGTGCCACCCAGCTGGCTGCGATCCTGCAGCACCTCTTCAACCTGAGCCTCCAACAGGGGATGGTCCCAGCACTGTGGAAGACATCGTGCCTGGTTCCTGTCCCCAAGACAAAGTCATCATCATGTGAACCCAAGGATTACCGTCCAGTGGCCTTGACGTCGCATGTGATGAAAGTGCTGGAGAGGCTGGTCTTGTCTCACCTCAGACCGCAGGTTAAGTCCTCACTGGACCCGCTTCAGTTTGCTTATCAGCCCAATCTGGGGGTGGATGACGCCATCACCTATCTGCTGCATCGAGCTCAGTCTCACCTGGATGGTGCTGGAGGCACTGTGAGAATCACTTTCTTTGATTTCTCCAGTGCTTTCAACACCATTCAGCCACTGTTACTGGGGGAGAAGTTGCGGAAGGTGGGGGTGGACATGCCCACCATCTCCTGGATCACTGATTACCTGACAGGCAGACCACAGTTCGTCCGACTGGGTCGTGGTTTGTCTGATGTGGTGGTTAGTGATGTAGGAGCCCCACAAGGAACTGTGCTGTCCCCCTTCCTGTTCACCATATACACCTCAGACCTTCAGTATGACTCCGTGTCATGCCACCTGCAGAAGTTCTCAGATGACTCTGCGGTGGTAGGGTGTATAAAGGATGGACATGAGGGGGAGTACAGGACAGTGGTAGCTGACTTTGTGAAGTGGGCCAGTGAGAACCACCTGCTTCTGAATGTGACCAAGACCAAGGAGATGGTGGTGGACTTCAGGAGGAAGAAGACAGCTCCACAACCGCTGACGGTGCTGGGGGAGCACATAGAGATGGTGGAGGATTACAAATTCCTCGGTGTGAGGTTGAACAACAGATTGGACTGGAAGGCTAACACCAGTGCTGTGTACAGGAAGGGGATGAGCAGGCTCTTCTTTCTGAGGAGGCTGCGATCCTTTGATGTATGCAGCAAGATGCTGGAGTTATTTTACCAGTCTGTTGTGGCCAGCACACTGTTCTTTGCTGTGGTGTGCTGGGGGAGCAGCATGGGAGCCGGTGAAACCAGCAAAATCAACAAACTGATTAAGAAGGCCGGCTCCATCATTGGCTGCAAGCAGGACACCGTGGAAACGGTGGTGGAGAGGAGGATGCTGAACAAACTGCTATCCATCATGGATAACTCTGATCATCCTCTCCACCACATCCTCCAGGCTCAGGAGAGCACATTCTCCAGGAGATTCAGACAGCTCCGCTGTCACAAGGACAGATTCAGGAAGTCATTCCTGCCATCAGCCATCAGGATTTACAACTCATCCCTGTAAAACTGACTCTGCTCCATTGCACAACAGCACAGTGTATACTTTATATTAATATATTGGACAGACTACATTAGTCTCTCCTTTATGTCATTGCACCTGATCCTATGGGTCATTCATTCTTCACTTTTTGCACTATTTTCTTTACATACTTTTGTACACTCATTTATTTATGTTGAATTCTTTTCTTGTATTGTATTTTGCTGCTGTGCCACAACAATTTCCCCTTGGGGATGAATAAAGTATTTCTATTCAATTCTATTCTATAAATGTGTCCTTGGGTGTAGTTACACCTGTGCGCCGTTTTGCTGGCCGGCTCTTGCTCCTACTATGGTTGATGTTTGTGTTGTTTATAGCCCTTGGCACTAACCAGATGGAGTCTCTGCTGGTGTATGATCATCAGGCTCTTTTGGGTCTTCGACGAAATGTATGTGCATGTATGCATGTATGTAAATGTATGTGTATGTAAAAGTATGTGCATTCAAGCATAATGGGCAGAAAACCGTGCCTCCGCTACTAGCGGGGATCCCGACATACCTGTGCCGGCTGGTGAAGCTGAAAGTCTGGCTGGCTCAATCGTCGTCCATCTCCCAGACAGAACATGGATTAACTCCGTGCCTTGGCGTTTCCTGGATCCCATCGATGCCTGCCTTATTCCTGTCATCGTCTCGTTTGAGGGACTCCGGCCCCGCCGCGACTTTCACAGCGTGGCGTGAACCTCCGGCTCCTGAAGTCGCTGCCACCGTCTCTGCGATCAGCCGAACCGAAGCCCCCGGCTCCTGCCAGGTTTGGCCTGGTGAACGCCAAATCCTAAAAGACAGCTGGCGCTGCTACCAGAGCACTGTCAAAGAGTCCAGAAGAGAGCACCTGTCAAATATTATTGAATCAAACTCTCACAACCCACGTGTGTTATTTAAAACCATAGAGTCTGTTCTTGGCTCACCTCAGCCTGTGTGCACAGAGGAATCCCCTGAAATGTGCGATAGCTTCCTGCAGTTCTTCATTGATAAGGTTGCTACCACAAGGGCTCTCATCACCACACCTACATCTGACCCCTCTGACAGTGTGCTTTGCTCAGCTGTGCTTGATTCGTTTGAGCCCGTGTCTCTGATTGTCTTAGAAAAAGTGGTTGCCCAGATGAAGCCATCAGGCTCTCCCTGTGACACTGTCCCGCCTCACTTTTTTAAGGTATTTCCTTGTATAGGGCAGTCAGTCCTGGCCATTATTAACAGCAGTCTGTCTTCTGGTGTTGTCCCCCAAAGTTTTAAACATGCTGTGGTACAACCCCTGCTTAAGAAACCTGGCCTTGATCGTGTTATGCTAGCCAATAGTAGACCTATCTCCAAGCTGCCTTTTATTTCAAAGATCCTGGAAAAAGCTGTCCACGCTCAGTTGCAGTCGTTCCTGGATGAGCATGATATCCTGGAGATTTTCCAGTCTGGTTTTAAAACAAGGCATAGTACAGAGTCAGCTTTAATAAGAGTGTTCAATGACATTCTCCATGACGGTTGATTCTGGAGACTATGTGATCCTTGTCCTGCTGGACCTAACTGCAGCATTTGATACTGTGGACCACAATATTTTAGTGGCACGCTTGCAGCACCTAGTGGGCATTAGTGGTAGCGCCCTAAATTGGTTTAGATCGTATCTTGAGGGAAGATCTATGTGTGTACGCCTCGGTGGCTCTGAGTCCCAATCTGCTCCGCTATCATATGGGGTTCCACAGGGCTCAATTTTAGGGCCCCTGCTCTTCTCCCTGTATCTGCTTCCCCTGGGTTCCATTCTAAGAAAACATGGCATCTCATTTCATTTTTATGCAGACGACAGTCAGATTTATGTCCCACTGAGAAAGAAAAATGCCTGTCTGCAACCACTTCTATTATGTCTTGATGACATAAAAGCATGGATGTCACTGAACTTTTTAAAATTTGATGAAAAGAAGACGGAAGTGATAGTGTGTAGTCCAAGCTTTTATTATAGACAGTGATTTTAAATTGGACCGGCAAATTGGGGCAACAGTAAAGTCCAACTTATTCCACCTCAGGCAGCTGGCAAATGTGAGGCCATTTCTGTCTCAAAAACACTTTGAAACAGTAATCCATGCCTTTGTTACATCTCGGCTGGATTACTGTAACGCTCTGTATCTTGGAGTCACCCAGTCCAAATTCTGCTTTTTTAATATATAATTTTGTCAATTCCATGTATTCCACATCAATACGTTTACTGTAATATATATATATATATGATATAATATAAAAAGAGTAGAATAGAATACTGTTAAAGGGGACATTTTTGTATTTCCTCTCTATGAAATTTATGTTGCTCTTTGATCAATTAAAATGTGATTAATAAAACCATTATTTATAAATACGGTATATCATTCATGCATGATTGTTTTAGCTTCGTGAGGGTTAGTGTTAGGTTTCAGTAAAGGCTCAGTATTTGGGTTGTACAGACGGGGGGAGTGCTTGTACGAGTGTGAATCAGAAGGACTTTGAATGGCTCCCCTGTTTACCATGGCGACGCCTGTGCTCTCTCGTCTCTACGGTAACCAAGGCTCCCAGCTATAGAGACAAAAAGAGAAAGACCAAGCACTGGTTTCTTATCACAAAATCCCATTAGTCTCAGTCTCCCCCCCCCCCCCCAATTCTTCTTCTTTACTCCACACAAAAGTAAAGTGGAAATTACTACACCAGGTCAGCCGGCCGTGACTGTGATTTTGCCCACTCATGACATCACTAATCTGCTGCATTAGTACACATGACCACACAAATGTACATAAAATGATGTTAATCACACTACTGGGAGATGGTGGCCCTGAGTTGTCTTTCAAATGGAGCTTGACTAGAAAACGTTACATAAAAACAGACCATTTACTACATTAACACTCATGTTTTTGTGAAAGACCATTTTCATCAGTTGCATTGGGGAGGATTGATGAATGTACTTGACTGAGTGTGGAAGAATTTATGTAAATAAGGGTTAGGGCCAGATAAGCATGTTGCTTCTCCTTACACCTTTTTGAACATCATTATGTTAATTTATGTTTCTCATTGAAAATCTGTAGTTTTGTTCTGATTTATGTTTTTTTAATGTATAGTATATGCATTTGATATTTCAGTTTTTACCTCTGCTCAACATAAATAAACAAATACAATATGAGAAATATTTGATTAAGAGATGAACAAATTCTTACACCCTCTTGCTTCCTACATAAATAAAGTATGTCCTGCTTTACATTGCTATGATTCATAATACAACCAGATCTAAAATGAAATCAGCAGAATAGTCTACACATTACACTACACATTTTGAAAGAAAATAGAAAAGGCTTGTAAAATCCTCTTTGTTGTGTTTCAATTTCCATCAAGAGAAATGCGGATGGAAGAGAAAATACTGTAGTAAACCAATGAATACCTTGCGTCTTTTGTTGAGATTTGAGCATATCCAGTAATTTCACTCTTTCACCTGTCACCCTTCCTCCAGTCAACGTGTGTAGATCTGACACCTCTCAGCTGGCTGAATGGGCCTCGCTGTACCTTAGGCCATAATCACTTTGCTTTCTGCACAAGTGTGTGTGATAACCACCTCTATGAAGTCGGATTGACAGACAAAGGCCTAATCGCTGCTCAGCTGCAGCGGACAAACAGCTCAGAGGAAGTATTGACCCAGAGGCTCCCTAATCCCCTTCACCTAACACAGGCAATTTCATGTAATACCTGTAATAACACGCATTCAGCTCAGAAACTGTCATCAAAAGAGCTCCGAGCAGCTGATTTGGAGAGGTGTGCCATTTGAATAAAAGGCACCTAAGGGGTATATTAGTCTGTAATAATGACATAGTCCAGACTTGCTTTCTTTTTCTTTTCCCTGTGTGAATGTTTATGTGTATGTGACTCTGTTTGTTTATGGTTAATGGTGGCAGAAAAAAAAAAAAAGAGTAGTGCCAGTGCCGACTAACTGTTCACTGTGTAATCAAAAATTCTGAGATAAAGCATTATTTGTGTGAACTTGACAAACTAAATATATCTGACCCTAATATGTGCTGACAGTTATGGATTAAACACCATTGGCATCGTTTTGGTTCCGAGTGCTGCACGACAATAGACAGTGTGTGTTGCATAGTTTATGATGTACATCTTGACATTTATATGAGCTATGTGTAAAGTTGATGCTCTTTTGAAAAATAATGACAAACTGTGTTATAAACTTCTCTTTCTTTTCTTTTCAAAATGAAAAGGCACCACAACCGGCCCTAGATTTTCCTGTTTTATGTCCTTATTTAAGTTTAAAAAAATATTAAAGAATTAGTCTATTTTTCTATCTATACTAATACATACATGTTCTTAATCTGAAGTTATTTTATGGTTTTATTTTATTGTAATGTAATATAATTGCTTTTCTGTTTTGTTTTAAAAATAAAAGCCATTAAACTGGTTTACTTGTGACTTGCAAATGCAATGTCTGCTGTTGTATTTTTTTATTTTTGAAAATATGAAATAAGATCCTACCCTCACCTATGGTCATGAACTTTGGGTTATGACCGAAAGAACAAGATCCCGGATACAAGCGGCTGAAATGAGTTTTCTCCGCAGGGTGGCATAGCGCTCCCTTAGAGATAGGGTGAGGAGCTATGTCACCCGGGAGGAGCTCGGAGTAGAGCCGCTGCTCCTCCACATCGAGAGGAGCCAGCTGAGGTGGCTTGGGCATCTGTATCGGATGCCCCCTGGACGCCTCCTTCGGGAGGTGTTCCGGGCATGTCCCACCGGGAGGAGACCCAGGACACCCTGGAGTGACTATGTCACCCGGCTGGCCTGGGAACGCCTTGGGGTCCCCCCGGAGGAGCTGGAGGAAGTGTCCTGCGAGAGGGAGGTCTGGGCGTCCCTTCTCAGACTGCTGCCCCCGCGACCTGACCCCGGATAAGCGGTAGAAAATGGATGGATGGATGGATGAAATAAGATTTTAAGTGCAACTAAAAGGCCACATTTTACTGCCCTCTAAGATTAAAAATAAATAAGACACTGATTTGGAGTTATATCCATCCATCCATTTTCTACCAATTTATTCTCCCATAGGAAGGTCGCAGGGGTGCTGTGCCAATCTCAGCTAACATAGGGCGATAGGCGGGGTACACCCTGGATAGACAATTCTCCAGTCCATGACAGGACCAAATAGAGAGACAAACAACTATTCACTCTCACACCTACGGTCAATTTAGAGTGTCCAGTTGTACCTAATCAAGATGTTTTTGGACTGTGGGAGGAACCCACGTACACAACATGCAAACTCTCCATTCAGAAAAGTCCTTGTTTCCAACTCCAAGATGGCAGGCACAAAGGTGATTGTGTGTGCGAGAGACATCCTTTCTGCACACTAAGGCCCTATCTATACTAAAACATGAAACAAATTTGCAGCACATAACATGTTTGGTGTTGTTTGTGATTGTGGTTATTATTCCGCTTCTGTTTGGTCTAATTTAGCATTATTTGTCCGTGTGTGTTCATTTGTTTAATCTGAAAACGGTCTATTTCAAGCAATACTATACCTGACTGAGGGAGAATTTGACCCATCAAACTGCTGAACAACAAAGTAGAATTCACTACTGAAATTTTTCTTTGTTTTTTTTTCAGGCATATTCCAACCTGTATACAGTCATTAACTACACTAGCTCAATGTCCAGGTTTACTTTTACAATGTAAAATGCTATGCATGTTGCATATAAAGATGGGTTTATGATTATTACAATATATTTAAAACCCTTTATCTGTGGCCCTTCACCTGCTTCTTTTATGTCAGGGTTCTACCATCCCCACACTAGAGTGTACACTAGGTATATATGGGACATATTTAATATATTTTAAAATGCAAACAGAGTAGAATGGATGTACAGTAGCCTTAGTAATGGTAGAATTATACCATTATGTTCTTTTACAGACACATTATGTTTGATCCTTTTGATATTCATGTCAGAGTCAAATCTTCCTCTCTACACAGGGATATACACACTTCAATCACATGTCTATACGTGTGTGTGTGTGTGTGTGTGTGTGTGTGTGTGTGTGTGTGTGTGTGTGTGTGTGTGTGTCACTAAGTTATGGGGTTAAGTCAACATAAGCATGTGTGTGTTTCAGAGACAGTGAGAAAGGCCTTTATCATCCATCTGCATATCTGCATATTAGCATTGGACCATCCCTTTAATTTCCTACAGCAAGTGATAACCATCACCCTTTCTCTGCTTTTTTTTACACACACCACCTCGTGTTTGGGATGGTGTGATGTACCAGATATTCTTAAGTTGATTTAATTGTTCTTGATAAAAAAAAAAAAAAGAACATTTAAAACTATCTTGTAAATGTTGCCACGTTCAGACTGTATTGTGCCTCAAAACAGGACAAAAACTAAAATGGATCAATATTTAAGAAGGTTCTTAAATTCTGTCATGTATTTTGTTTTCACTTAAAATAAGTCTTCCTTTACTTGATTAAGCTGAGTATGTTAACCTCTCAAGTCGCAAGCTAACCAGCAACAGAAATGGTTGAGCAAATGCCTTTACAACAATTACTACAGAAAGTATATATATATAAACATAAACATACATTAATAGAGAGTGGGTTCCATGTTAGATCCTGGACTTTGCAAGAACTCCTGATTCAGGGGACTCTCAGTTGGCAGTAGGGGTAGTGGAGACAACCACTACCCCTACACATTTAACTATCCCAATAACTAACGCTGTTAATAGAAATCCAGCATAGTTCTAAGGTTATCTTATTTATTTTGCCTAGCAGACACACACATACACATTTGCTTCAATCATTGAAGTTATCTGTGAAAGCATAGAGGAGGAGGCAGGTCAAGCAAGCTGTAGGTGTGGGACTTTAAAAGGTGAAGGAGGTAAAAGCTCTCGCTCATGTTTTCTGTGTTGGCAAACTCAATCCCTCATGTATTCCAGCTTTGAACTGTAGCTATTGGAATTGAACCTGTCCTCTTTTGTCTTGTTCGTGGTCATTTACAGACCCCCGAACCACATCCTAATTGCTGGGGGATTTTATTCATGTGTGCTGTGAGTCAAAACCAATGGTCAATGATTTCTTAAATCTTATTGCTGAATTTAATTTTGTTTAGTCTGTGACTGGCACGTCTCATGAAAAGGGTCACACTCTAGATCTTGTGTTACTGTGTGGCCTATCTGTGTGTATCAATGAAACTTGTGAGACAACATATATTTCTGACCACCTGCCTCTTTACTATTTACTGTTTCAATCCCTTTGTTAACCTTTCCTGCTTTATCTCCTGACCGTGGTCGGGGGCCACAGGGGAGATCTATCTTCTCCAGGGCCGGAGGTGACGTCGTTTCTCTGGGGTTAACTCCCGAGACTTTTACTCCTCAGTAGGCCGTTTTTGGCTGAAGAGAATCCGGCTTTATTAGCTGAGTGCACACCTCTCTAGCTACTCCGGTTGCCGTCTCTACTACTCGTTCACTCGCACACATGTAAACAAAACACACCACTTCCGCTCACGGGCTCGCTCGCGTACCGCGTCTCGGCTGCGCGCACGCACTCTCTCACATTCACACACTGAGCTGCCTTGGTTACACATTAGTGTTAGGCACATCCCACAACAGTACCCCCACCATGGATTGTCAATTATCACTAAATACATTCCATCTAAACAACTTATAAAACTGGTACACAGTCCCCATAACTGTAGGCCTAAAAAAACAAGTGAAGAGATAGCTGTGCCCAAGATATTGCATGAATCAGAGAGGTAGGTAAGTTATACTACAATAACAAACAGTGCCAAACAGTGATAAACCTAGCTCATTTAGCAGTGAACCCATGAATAAAACATTTATAGAAATGCAATTGACTCTGATTAAACAAGGAGTACATTACACATTGACACCTATTCTTCAGCAACCGGGTGTAATAATGACTGACTGATCCTCTAACCAGCATACATTCAAACAGAATAAAGTGCAAATATGCAAATGCATTCAACCTTTTGTCACAATAAACAATGAAAAAGTGCTTCTTTCAGCAAATGCATAGAACATTGTAAATTTAAACAAAGCTAGAGTCCAATGTGAACTATAAAGTCTCTAGTGCAAATATGAACAGTTGTGACTCAGTGACCCAGTCCCCGTAATAGTTTGGTCCTCTGCGCCGACGTTTAGGCCGTAATACGTGCTGTGCCTGCAGGTGTGGCTCTCCCACCGCACCCCCACCATTGTCAAGTATCACATGGGAAGGAGTGGATGGAAGAGACCCGATCATGTTGGAATCATGGGCAGGTGAAGTAGACGGCTGGGCGTTACTGGGACCGTCACTGGAGGCAGTAGCATAGAGATTGTGCAGGCCGAGGTCATCGTCCACTGGGTTCCCGTCCACATTCGGTGGCAAGATCTACGAGGGCATCCAGTCCTGGGCTCGGTCCAGGGCCCA
Organism: Microchirus variegatus; assembly: GCF_963457635.1. Classification (NCBI taxonomy): domain Eukaryota; kingdom Metazoa; phylum Chordata; class Actinopteri; order Pleuronectiformes; family Soleidae; genus Microchirus; species Microchirus variegatus. The sequence goes on from NC_139806.1 coordinate 589,783, forward strand.
AGTGTTGTCCGGGGACTCTCGACCACCTGGCTGTCGGACTGTGGTCTGAATGGCGTAGTGTGGGTTTTCTCAATGCCGAACAGACGGCACATTTCTTGAAATACCCCCGATTCAAAATTGCGCCCTTGGTCGCTGTGCAGAGCGTGAGGCATTCCAAAGCGACACACCCATTCTGTTGCGACAACGTGTGCCACTGTCACAGCCTTTTCGTCGGCGATTGGAAACGCTTCAGTCCATTTTGTGAAGTACTCCTGTATAACGAGCACATATCGGTTTTTGCGCTCTGTCTCTGTCTTGAGTGGGCCCATAATGTCCAGTGCAATGTGCTCCATGGGGGCTCCAACCCTGACTGTTCCCATGGGCGCTTGTGGAGTTTTGTGGGGTCTGGCTCTGCATGCACATTCAGTACAAGTTCGGCACCAGAGGGCCATATCTTCTCTCATGTGGTACCAGTAGTATCTAGTTTGAAGTCTGGCCACAGTCCGTTCGATACCAAAATGTCCACCAACTGGCCCCTCATGAATTTGGTGCATCACGTCGGGTTGAATTTTGCGTGGCAGGACAATTTGGGGATAGAATTGTGTGTCGTCCGAACCGTAAAAGCGACGGACCAGGACTCCATCTCTGAAATACAGTCTTCGCCATTGACTCCATCACGTTTTGGTGGCTGGGCTGCATGGGGAGACTGTGGTCCAGGGGGGGCGCTCACTGCTGCCCTCCAGCCAAACTCTGATTGGTGCATGTCCGTATCAGCAGCTTGAGCCTGGCGCAACTCCTCTATAGTCCAACCAGGAAACAATGTGGTCTCTTTTGTGTTTGTCACATAGACAGTCTCTGTTCGTTTTAAAGTGTCTGTGTTGGTCAGGTTATCTGCACTTACCCCCACCGGACTCAGCAACAGGGAACTGGTGTCGGAGTCCAAATCACACTGAATTGCTAGTTGACTTGTGGTTCTCTGCTGTGAAGAGGGGTCCTGCAGATTACAGGGACAGGACTGGCGACAAGGCCTGCGGGAGAGACTGTCAGCATTAGTGTGTAAGCAACCCGGCGGATGGATAATTTCAAACTCATATTCTGCCAGCTTTTCAAGCCACCGGGCCAACTGACCTTCTGTTTCTTTCATCCGTGTTAGCCAGCGCAAACTGCTGTGGTCAGTACGTACCTTGAAAGTCCGCCCAAGCAGATACTGCCGGAAATGTGAGGTGAAATCAACAATGGCCAGCAGTTCTCGTCTTGTAGTGCAATAATTTTGTTCGGCTTTAGCCAATTTGTGGCTCCCGTATGCCAGCACACGTTCTGCACCATCCTGCATTTGTGAAAGGACGGCGCCGATGCCGGTGTCACTGGCGTCGGTGTCAAGGATCATTTCACCATGTCCAGGGGGTAGCCTAGGACAGGTGCTGTGGTGAGGCAGTGCTTGTGTCAAAGGCGACTTTGTGTTCAGTATGCCACTGGAAGTGTGCGTTATTCTTTGTTAGGCTGTGCAGCGGCTCGGCAATAGAGGCAAGGTCTCTCACGAATCTACGATAATAGGAGGTGAGACCAATGAAACGCCTAACCTCTTGGACAGATGTGGGAGGGGGCCAAGCTTGGACTTTGTGGACTTTATTAGGGTCTGTGGCCACACCATGCTCGGATACAATATGACCTAAATAGACAACTTGGCGATGGATTTGGCTGGTTTCAGTTTCAGGTTTGCCTGCTTGAGCCTCTGAAACACTTGACTCAGCCTCTGCAGCATCTCGGGGACGTCCTTGGCCAGCACGATGATATCGTCCAGGTAGACGAGGCAGGTTTCCCACTGCATGCCAGCCAGAACACGATCCATAAGACGTTGGAACGTCGCAGGCGCGTTGCATAAGCCGAATGGCATGAGGTTCCACTCAAATAATCCATTCTGGGTGCAAAAGGCGGCTGCATGGCAGGCTCTTGGTGTTAGCTCAACCTGCCAATAAACCTGCAGCAAGGTTTAAGGTGCTGAACCATTTGGCGGAGGAGAGAGTGTCGAGAGTGTCTTGGATGCGAGGTAGTGGATACGCATCGGTGATGGTACGGTCGTTGAGTGCTCTGTAATCTATACAAAGGCAGTAACTTCCATCCTTTTTACATACCATAACAATCGGTGAGGCCCATCTGCTGTGGCTGCGGGTAGCAAGGCCGCTCTGGAGACTCTCACGGATCTGCTGGTCTGCGTGTTTCTGCTTTTCCCCAGCCATCCGACGAGGAGGCTGCTTCACTGGAGCTCCAGGTCGGGGTTATTATGTCATGCTGCACCAGACCAGTCCGGCCCAGGTCACCAGATCCCCTGGAAAAGGTACTTTCATAGGCACACAACAGGTTAGACAGTTCAAATTTTTCGTTATCATTCAGGTCAATGGAACTCTGAGCATAGAGCTCTTGAAGGTGTTCTGGGACTGCAGTGGAGCTGGGTGAAGAGTCTGCAGCTGAGGGGGCACTGGGAGGGGGCAGAGCCTCAGCCGGCTGGAGGAGGCCTGCTATGGCACCTTCCTTTATGGTGACAGCCTTGTTGCCAGGGTTAAAAAGATGTAGTGGAACAACATTATTAGAACAAGCATTGACTAGGACTCTGGCAATGAGTATTTTGTGCTTTTCGACAAAGCCTTTTGTGGGGCTGAGCATCATGTCTCCCTGAACTGCTTGGTTACAATGCACAGTGCCCCTGACTAGGTACTATTGCCCAGGTTCCACCACTACAACTCTGGCTACTCTCACAGCATGTGACTTTAGGGCAGTCTGTGGATGAAAGTAGGGCACTTCCTCTCCGAACAAAACCATGCAGTGTTTACCAAAATCAAGGCGGCCTCTGCCTGGGTGAGGAAAGGGTGGCCAAGCAATGCGTCATTGCCTGCAATGTCTGCCACCAGGAAGTCCACTTCGACTTGGCGGTTATTGATACTGACAGGTAGTTTAACCTCTCCGAGCACTGGTACGTCTCCCGGTCCCACCCCAAGCAAAGTCTCTACATGGGAAGACTGAAGTGGGGGTCTCATGTCCCGGTGAATGGCATTGTAATGTTGAAGGGGCAGCACGCTCCTCCGCGCTCCACTATCCAAGACTGCACACACCCTCACTTCATATATGCACATATGGATGCTCATTTCACGATTTTGGCCCTTAAGGTGGAGCACAGAGGGCTGTGGGCTCTCATGGGGGGTGCTTCGAACTAAAGTCTTTGCATTTCTCTGAGGGGACGAGCACTGGCTCTGCTTGTGACCCCAACCATTACAGTTATGGCAGCGAATGTCACCTTTTTTAAAGTTATTTTGCTGCCTTGGCGTTTTTGTAAACATGCGTGGAACAAAGCGATTGGGTGGGGGGCTGACTGCAGGTGTAGCGGCATTTACAGTCTCGCTTATCTCTCTCTCTCTGACAACAGTGGCCTTGGGCCTGCGTTCATTCAGGTTGCGGCTCCTCGACTGCATAACACTGGTGATAGGACGCAGCTCCCCTTGTGGTTTTCATGGCGGCGGCGATAGTCCCATTTGGAAGAACGAGGGTTCCTGTGGACGATGGCGCCTGCAGCTCCAGTGAGGCAGAATTTCAGCTGAATGGCCATTGTCCTGACTGACCAATGATTTGCCTCTGCACAGCTCTCAAATCTGTGCAAAAACTCTCTCCATGGAGTGCTGCCGTCGTACTGGCCAGGACATAGTGTTGGGACTCTCTCTTTAGGGTCATAGTCCTCATCACTGTCTAATGGAAGGAGCTGACAGAGTGCAGAGCAGCTCTTATGTGGAGACGAATGACAGGGATGGTGCAATCGGGAGTGTCCATGTTTAACAGTCTCTTCTGTATTAGTAAAAGGATACAAGACTGGAGGTGTATTTGCTTGTGGTTTGGGAGCAGCTGGTGTACTATGTAGAAAACTTCTCGTGTGAACAGTGGCAAAGGGGTTTGTGTCTGCACATTTAATGGTACATTTGGAACAGGATACGGGGCCATGTATACGTCTGGTGCTCCTGCGGCACCGTGACGTTGACCGTCGGCACAGACAAAGGGATTTGTAGCGGCGAACTGAGCTCGGCTGACGATCGGCGTGAACAGATCTTCACCATTAGCATATGTGTTAGCGCAGCTTTCATCACACAGAAACAGGTTGTAATGTTTACATTTCCTCTCAGGCCCGTGGTCATAAGCTTCCACAGTACATTGTCCATTATCCTGAACATTAGTTAGCCACATGAAGGTTTGAGTAGTTGGTTTCTAGACCGTAAACATCGGGAGGGTAGCGAGCGGTGCCCCGAGGGACGTGCTCTGGGCAGCACTTGAAGTTTACTATTACGCCAAACAACGCCACCCTGGGGGTTTCACCCTGGGAGTTTTTATCTTTTAACTTCTCAACAATTCAATAAGGCACTCAAGTTCATTTTGCAATAGAGGCAGAGACAGCATGTCTGTTTTCAAAAGTTATTTATCAATCTCAATCTTTAAAAGTCTTAAAACTTCAACATTTAAGAAGTCACTCACGTGGGGGCAAAAAAAGGGAACCAATCTGGGCTGAGACTTAATGGGGTGGGAGAGGGGTCCAACACAATAGGGGATCCCAACAACACCACACGTGAAGTAAACAAAAGCGAAACAAACTCAACCCAAAGTGCAAAACACCAGAGAGGCCCGTTCCACAAAAGTAGGATAAGGGATTAAGCCGGCCTATGTTGCTTATCCTGGCTTAACTTATCCATGATCCGGTTCCTCAAAAGCAGGATAGGAGAAAGCAGGATATGTTATGACATAAGTTACATGGAGATTGATCCTGTGGCCTTAGCCTGGTCTGGAGCAGACTAAGTTCCAGGATTTATTAAATCTCATCACAGCCAGCAGTCACCACAAATGGAAAATAATAGTTATTCCACTGTCCACTACACTATGTTTTCACATTCAACTATACCCACGGTCATTACACGCACGCACACACACACACTCCCATACGCACTCGCACGCAGCCTACACAAGCTCGCTCGCACGCACGCACGCTCGCACACAGACACACACACTCGCTCACACACACGCATGCTCGCACACACGCACGCTCGCACATAGACACACGCACGCTCGCACACAGACACACACGCTCGCTCACACACACGCTCGCTCGCACGCACACACGCTCGCATACGCACGCGCTCACACACAAAGTGTATTTTACAATCTAAAGGAAGATTTACACATTTTCACTCACAAGTTCAACTCATTATCAGAGTACAACTATGTTGTCAGAGATGTTAAATAACTGTTTGGATCGTAAATGTGACGGTTTCGGCGGAGGAATTGACGTGAATTTCCGCACTACTTACGCATTCAGGCGATCGCTTTTTCTCGTTGGTTTATTATCATGTTTCATTTCTTTTTGATTTGGTCTTTCACTTCCTCCATGAGGATTTCAGCCTCCGAGGACGAAAAGAACGCCGCAGTTGTCATGGTGAATCTGAGAATCTGTGATCGACAGCGAGGTCTATTTGAGGAAGCTGTGTACACGCACTGATCCAGGATAGGTTTCACCTGGCTTGATGAATCCGTTCCGATCATCCTGGCTCGGTCTTTGTGGAACAAACTGAGCCTGGACACGCTTGTTTTGGATTCGTTGAACCAGGCTCAATCATTCATCCTGGATATCTGAATCCTACTTTTGTGGAACGGGCCTCGGGACACCAATCCATCACCATAGTCTCAGCACCTGAATGGGGGAAATCAGAAAACAGCAGGTGAAAACACAAACAATCACAAAAACACAAGAAATCAAAAATACTTATTTAACAAATCTCTAATGATAACACAATATCAAAATGGAACTAATAAAATTTACATCAAATGAAATTCGCCTGAAACCTGCAAAGAACATAACCATAAAGAAGAAAAGAAAGAAAATACAAGAAAGAGCAACTAATCACAACGAAAATAAAATGAACTCTCCCACTGTTCTCTCTCTCACACACACGCACATTAAGAGGTGACAGGATTACACCAGACAACACACAGTTCAATACGCAAAGCGACTATTCGCCCACTGCGATGCTAACACCAGAACTGGACGAAGGCTAACGATTAGCCGGCAGTAGTGAGCAGCCGGAAACCAGACCGGCAGCGTTAGAGCACCGCGGCTGCAGGTGCAAATATAAATCTGTCTCAATGCAGTGTAGAGCCAAGCAGTCGTTCAGCACAACAGTTGCGAAGCAAAGCTAACGATAAGCAGCCAAGCGACGCAGCTGTTAGCAGTTAGCAGCAAAGCAGCTAGCGGGCAAACGGTGCAGCAGTGAGGCAATTAAGCGGTGAGGCAAGGCAGCAGAGATTCCTTGCCGGTTAGTGGTTGTTATGCCACTACACAGGTATCTTTACCCTACAATAAAAAAAATAGATATTAGCAACTTACGAGTGGCTGGAGGAGGAAGCTAAAATCACTGTGCTACATACCGGTCAGGCAATCACAGTCGGCGCGGCGTGGAGCAACGCAATCTGTTACCTGGCAACGTGGACAGCGGACAGTGAGGCAAACAACCAGCTGGAAGCAACATGCAAACAGCAGCAACACACAAGCGAGCCGCTGAAATAAAATAACCAGAATGAAACAACAGGAGGGACAGCGTGAGACCAAACTATAGTGGCCACCGGCAGCCTACCTGCCACCAAACGAACACGGAAGTGAAGGGCGCCCAGGAGTGACGTGACCCAGGCTCCGTCAGGCAAGTCGACATTTATAAGGTACTCTTCTACAGCGATTGGCTAGTTGGAGTCGCACAGCTGAAACGCACACATGTAAACAAAACACACCACTTCTGCTCACGGGCTCGCTCGCGTACCGCGTCTCGGCTGCGCTGCCTGGGTTACACATTAGTGTTAGGCACATCCCACAACACTTTATTCAAGGGTTAAAAACTGATCAGCAACTCCTCGAACTGCATTGCAGTTTGAGATCTTATTTAACCAATCTAATTTGTGTCTTTCACTTGATGGAAATTGTGCTCCGAGTGCCAATGAGCTTTTAACTTCCTTTGAACCCTGCTGAAAAAACCAGTTTAGACCAGCTTAGGATGGTTGATGGTTTTAGCTGGTTTTAGCTGGTTTTAGCTGGTCTTAGCTGGTCTTAGGCTGGTTTAGTTGGTTTACCAAGCTGGACAAGCTGGCCAGGCTGGTTTGTCAGTCGCTGGCCAGCTGGTATGGCTGGTCACCCAGTCAGGCTAAGCTGGTCTCAACCTGCCTGACCAGCATAACCCGGCTGGTAGGCTGGAGTCAGCTGGTCTGTCCAGCTTGTCAGCTGGACAGACCAGCAAAACCCGGATGGTAAGCTGGACAAGCTGGTTGGATGGCCAGCCTCTTAGACTGACCAGGCTGGACTGGGCAAGCATGGCTCATAATTGTCATGATATGTATAAATATTACATTCTGATATATATATATATATATATGTGTGTATATATATGTATATGTATATGTGTGTATATATATATATATGTGTGTGTGTATATATATATATATATACACACACACATATATATATATACATATATATACACATATATATATATATATATATATATATATATATATATATGTATATATATATATGTGTGTATATATATGTATATATATATGTGTGTGTATGTGTGTGTAATAGGGAAGCCACAAGGCAGTGTTGGTTAGTAGATTAAAAGTTATGGCTAAAACCTACAACAGATCTATCATATTTGCTCTACAAAAATATATCAAAACAATAATAGTCCCTCTTTCCCATGAAGAGGCAAAGGCAGGTTGAGAAAATGAATTCATGAACTATTGTTTTAAGAGGATTTACATGGACTGTCCTAATACCTGTGATCCATTCAAACCATGAAGAGCAATGAAAATTATTTCCTCATATTTTGTCTCACAGTTTATATATCAATGACACACCAATACTCCAAAAAGTGATCGGTGTGGTCAAAGAGAAAAAAATATCATTATTTTGGCACATGTACTTTATGTGCCAAAAAACTTCAAAACTTGATTGGGTCAAAATCCATCAACGTTGTCTGTGCGTCCAACGTCACACGTCATCACGTCGACAGAAGATGACGCAACACACACCTCCAGGTTCTGAAGACCGCGAAGCGCGAGCCACCAACGGGGAAACGGACCGGCGAAGGAAAACGGGAACAAAAGGTCTGTGCACACTACATACGGTATATAATTCACACTTTGTGTTGCGTTTTCTATTAAAGTAGTATATTTATATTGTCGAGGCTGGTGGGTTGGTTTGGATAACAACGTAGCTAGCCATTTAGCCGCTAGCATGGAAGCTCACATGCTATCGTCTCCACCGGAACGTCTCTCACGTCGCAGGCTAAATATCCCGAAGTCATGTAACGTTAACTCAATTTACTTTTTTATTTATGTATGCAATTTATCACCTACACGTACACACACGTACACAGACACACGCACACACACACACATACGTACACACACGCACAGACACACGCACACACACACATACAGTTTTGAGGTGAGTTCGGACGGAGTGGGATTTCGTCGTGGGGGGGGGGGGGGGGGGGGGGTGTAAGGGGGTGTGTTTCGGCGTTGATGGCAGACTAAGCGCAGTGCTGTATATTATGTATGTATGTGTATATTACATATATATATATATATATATACATATACATATATATCTGTGTATATATATATATACATATGTACATATATATATATATACACATACAAGGGGTATGTTTCGGTGTTGATGGCAGACTAAGCGCAGTGTTGGGAAGGCTGTATATTATGTATGTATGTGTATATTACATATATATATATATATGTGTGTATATATATTTACATATATATATATATATATATAAGGTGGTGTGTTTCGGGGTTGATGGCAGACTAAGCGCAGTGTTGGGAAGGCTGTATATTATGTATGTATGTGTATATTACATATATATATGTGTGTATATATATTTACATATATATATATATATATATATATATATAAGGGGGTGTGTTTCGGGGTTGATGGCAGACTAAGCGCAGTGTTGGGAAGGCTGTATATTATGTATGTATGTGTATATTACATACATTTTTATATATATGTATATATATATATATACATATATATATATGTATTGGGGCGAGAGGGAGGATTGGTTTCTTTCACCCACAAACAAGCTTGTTATCTTCACATTGGATTACATTCTGCTGCTTGAATGCATTGCTTTTGGCATGGTGATATCTGAATAGTTAATATAGAGCTGAAACAATCTATTGCTAAATTAATCGTCAACTATTTTGATAATCGATGAATCGGTTTGAAGCTTTTTTCATAATTAAAACAAGATTTCTGATTGTTTTAGCTTCTTAAATGTGGATATTTGCTTTGTTTCTTTGCTCCACATAACAAATAAATCATTAAAACTGAATTGTTTAGGTTTGTGGAAAAAAACAAGACATTTTAGAGCATCGTCATTTCCAGGTTTGACAAACACTGATCAGGTTTTTTGTCATTTTATGGAGCAAACTATTTCTTTTTGTGTTTGTTTCAGATCAATCGCGCATTGTCACCAACACTCTGACAGAGTGGCAACTGTCAGAGCTTATAGTAATATTTAAAGGTAAGAAATACCATTTTTTCCACCCATCCACAGCATATCGATTCTGCACTACTCATAGTGATAATTTGGATAGTTATGGAGTTGACTGCATTCCTTTTTTGTATAAATTCTTATTAAATATAATTTCCTTTTTTTTTTTTTTTTTTTTTCAATAGGTGGGCTGCACACATTTTCAGAACATGTTTATTGTAATGATAGACCCTCAATTAATTTGTGGCTTCTTAGGTCAGTTCAGGTCTGAATCCTTTTTTTAATTGTTTTCTGTAATGTGAGCTATATGCCATAACCATTAAGACTTAAACAAAAAAAGTTTGGAATATTTTGTTATGTGCAGTGAAAGGTAGACTACTAAAGTTCAAATTTTTGAATTATAAATGCACTGAATCTTTTCCAAATAGTAATCCTAACAAAGACTCATTGTTCTTGTGGGCACCAGGAAAACGGTCCTCACAATGTCTAGTTTTAATTCTACTATAGTTGAATTTGATTTGGTTCTTACTCACTCACATTTGCTCTCTTGCATTCTTTCTTCGTTTCTTTTTTTTTTTAGCCTGGAACAAACATGGTGGAGTATCTTCATGAGGCCAGATCCAGACCCTACACCTATGTCCTGACACTGGGGAATGACAATCACCATCCATCAGGCTATTACTATTGTTGCCGGAGAGGCTTTGGAGCATGATTCAGGCCATTGATGTCTGCTTTAAGGCAATTTCATCTTCGACATTGAATATCCAAAGCAGTGTAAGCATGTGTGGGAATTCCTACAGAGCGCAGTCTATAAAATGCCAGGAGGGGAGTCCAAACAGGTGAAGTTCCTTCAGACAAGAGTACTTGCGTCCCTGCTGAAAAAACCAGCTTAGATTGACCAGGCTGGTCAGGCTGGTCTGCCAGCCTGACCAGCCTAAGCTGGTTTAGAGGGGTTTTGGACACTTTAGCTGGTTAAGCTGGTCACAGTGGTCCAGCAAACCATCCCAGCTTAAGCTGGTCTGCCAGCCTGACCAGCCTAAGCTGGGATGGTTTGCTGGTTTAGAGGGGTTTTGGACACTTCAGCTGGTTAAGCTGGTCACAATGGTCCAACTTAATCCCAGTTTAGGCTGGTCAGGCTGGCAGACCAGCCTAAACTGGGATGTTTGCTGGTTTAGAGGGGTTTTGGACACTTTAGCTGGTTAAGCTGGTCACAGTGGTCTAGCTGGTCACCATACCTGGTTAAGCTGGTCACAGTGGTCTAGCTGGTCACCATACCTGGTTAAGCTGGTCACAGTGGTATAGCTGGTCACCATACCTGGTTAAGCTGGTCACAGTGGTCTAGCTGGGCACCATAGCTGCTTAAGCTGGTCACCATTGCTGGTTAAGCTGGTCACAGTGGTATAGCTGGTCACAGTGGTATAGCTGGTTAAGCTGGTCAGAGTTTGGTCACGCAAAGCATATATTATGCAATAAACACTTAAACAATACTGGAATCTTGGAAAACATTTATTGAAAATGATCTACAATATAAAATCAAATTCAGCATATTTCAGGTCACTGGAACACAAACAATAAAATAAGTCAACAATCAACACCTGTTGGCCTCAAGAACAGCTTTTAAATTAGAAAAGGTAGTTAGCTCTACTTGCACGCAAGTACTCTTGTCTGAAGGAACTTCACCTGTTTGGACTCCCCTCCTGGCATTTTATAGACTGCGCTCTGTAGGAATTCCCACACATGCTTACACTGCTTTGGATATTCAATGTCGAAGATGAAATTGCCTTAAAGCAGACATCAATGGCCTGAATCATGCTCCAAAGCCTCTCCGGCAACAATAGTAATAGCCTGATGGATGGTGATTGTCATTCCCCAGTGTCAGGACATAGGTGTAGGGTCTGGATCTGGCCTCATGAAGATACTCCACCATGTTTGTTCCAGGCTAAAAAAAAAAAGAAACGAAGAAAGAATGCAAGAGAGCAAATGTGAGTGAGTAAGAACCAAATCAAATTCAACTATAGTAGAATTAAAACTAGACATTGTGAGGACCGTTTTCCTGGTGCCCACAAGAACAATGAGTCTTTGTTAGGATTACTATTTGGAAAAGATTCAGTGCATTTATAATTCAAAAAGTTGAACTTTAGTAGTCTACCTTTCACTGCACATAACAAAATATTCCAAACTTTTTTTGTTTAAGTCTTAGTGGTTATGGCATATAGCTCACATTACAGAAAACAATTAAAAAAAGGATTCAGACCTGAACTGACCTAAGAAGCCACAAATTGATTGAGGGTCTATCATTACAATAAACATGTTCTGAAAATGTGTGCAGCCCACCTATTGAAAAAAAAAAAAAAAGGAAATTATATTTAATAAGAATTTATACAAAAAAGGAATGCAGTCAACTCCATAACTATCCAAATTATCACTATGAGTAGTGCAGAATTGATATGCTGTGGATGGGTGGAAAAAATGGTATTTCTTACCTTTAAATATTACTATAAGCTCTGACAGTTGCCACTCTGTCAGAGTGTTGGTGACAATGCGCGATTGATCTGAAACAAACACAAAAAGAAATTGTTTGCTCCATAAAATGACAGAAAACTTGATCAGTGTTTGTCAAACCTGGAAATGACGATGCTCTAAAATGTCTTGTTTTTTTCCACAAACCTAAACAATTCAGTTTTAATGATTTATTTGTTATGTGGAGCAAAGAAACAAAGCAAATATCCACATTTAAGAAGCTAAAACAATCAGAAATCTTGTTTTAATTATGAAAAAAGCTTCAAACCGATTCATCGATTATCAAAATAGTTGACGATTAATTTAGCAATCGATTGTTTCAGCTCTATATTAACTATTCAGATATCACCATGCAAAAAGCAATGCATTCAAGCAGCAGAATGTAATCCAATGTGAAGATAACAAGCTTGTTTGTGGGTGAAAGAAACCAATCCTCCCTCTCGCCCTATACATATATATATAAAAATGTATGTAATATACACATACAAACATAATATACAGCCTTCCCAACACTGCACTTAGTCTGCCATCAACCCCGAAACACACCCCCTTACATATATACACACACATATATACATATATACATGTGTATATATACACATATATATATATATATATATATGTATATA
>NC_139806.1:605000-732500 GCF_963457635.1 Microchirus variegatus
AGCTTAGGCTGGTCAGGCTGGCAGACCAGCCTAAGCTGGGATGATTTGCTGGACCACTGTGACCAGCTTAACCAGCTAAAGTGTCCAAAACCCCTCTAAACCAGCTTAGGCTGGTCAGGCTGGCGGACCAGCCTGACCAGCCTGGTTAATCTAAGCTGGTTTTTTCAGCAGGGAATCCACATGTATGAATATCTTAGATTCCGTTGTCCCTTTTAAAACCAAGCACACAATAGCACTGTTGCTGCCATGGATAAATTATTCCATCCATGCTCTCTGACGCGCATTTCAACAGGCTGAGAGAAGATGGAAAAAAGATAAGCTCCATATCTATCATCAAGTTCTGCGTGATTCCCTCTCAATCTACCAGAGAGCTGTTACGGTTGCTAAAATGGAGCACATGTCTAGTATTGTCTCCAATAACTGCCACAAGCCCTGTTCAACCTGTTCAACTCCCTTGTTAATCCATGTGATAACTCCATCCTCCATCACTTTCAGCCCATTTTCCCCATCCACTCTCTCTGAAATAGGTGTGCACTTGAGGCCCACATACTGTCCCTTTGATAGTAATCCATCTGTGTTTGACAATGCTGGGCCCACAATGTTCCTGCTGCTTTTAAACACTCTGTTCTAAACCTCTTATCAAAAAGAGAAACCTCATTCTTATCTAATTTAGACAAATCTCAAAATTGCTGTTACTGTCTAAAATTTTAGGAAACGTGGTTTTTAATCAGTTGCCATCTGTTCTTGCCATATACAAAATCTATGAAAAGTTTCAGTCTGGTTTCAAACCACGCCACAGCACAGAATCAGCTCTGAGAGTTACCAGCTATCTATTGCTAACCCTTGACTCAGGTAACTCTGCTGTTATAATACTCCTGGACCTAACTTCAGCAGGTTCCATCCTGGGTCCTATACTCTTTTTATTATATGTGACCCGCCACGGACAAAAAGGCAACAAGTCGGCCGAGCGCAAAACGAGAAAAACAGGAAAACGTTTTTTTTCCAAAATTAGGGATTTTCGTTTTTCAAAATTACACAAGTTGAAGTTTTGAAGAAGCCACTACATGCTTCAAATCACAGTATTGTGGGTCTTAAAACCATAAACTTTGTGTTTGAATAAAGGTTGCTTTATCGCTGTGAATCGCTCCTAGTTTGGGTGTGGTGATCTCACATTCCAGAGCCTTTTGTTGTTTTTTCAGCCAATCAGCTGACACTCACGGAGAATACACATGGCTAATTATACGGAGAGAGAGAGAGAGACAGGGAGAGGGAGAGAGAGTGTCGAATGTCCAGCGTATGTGTGCAGTGTGTGTGTGTGTGTGTGTGTGTGTGTGTGTGCAGTGCGAAATTAAAGCGTGATTATCATCAAAGCAGTCATCATCAAAGCTTTGTTTGACAAAGGAAGACAAATAGAACAGGACAATAAGTCAGTGACTGAGCAGCTTCTTCACAAGGACAGCGAAAGCACAGAGACTGCTGGTGTGTGGACTGTTAGCATTTTAAGCTAGCGATCTTTATGCTAACGTGTTAGCAGACTTCATCGTCACAAAAACAACAAACAGATGATTATTCCGCGGCTGAAAGAGAGCAGGACACACACGGTAGTTGTCTGAGATGATGACATGACGCCAGCACCGCTCTATCTCCTATCTAATTGGACTTTTGGAGGCGAACAGACGTAAAACTGCAACGAAAAGGAAGCACGCCCGGACCTCTTATCTGATCGGAGGCACTGGAGTTATTATGGGGTGAGTTTTCATTAACGTTGTTAATCGATGTTACGTTAGTGTTCATTCAAAGTCACATACAGACGCACATAGGGACGCTGTCTTTTAATAATCCACTGTGCGTTTCATAACGCCGTTTGGCTACATTGTTATTAGCTCGCTAGCTCGGTACTGTATTATTACAATGAGAATGATGCGCACATCGAAACTTTTGTTCGGTCAGATGAGCGTATTATAAGTCGTAAGGGGAGCATGTCACGGCCCTCTTTGAGATTTTGTACACCCGCAGGTTCAGTTTGATAATTCAAATGCTTTGAGACGAAACTCCCGTTTTCGAAACCTAACATTGCATTGAATGATGTGTGAATGCCACACCTTTGCATGCATGAATCACACATGATTAACACAATGTGTGATGAACGTGTTAATTACACGTGCAATTCATGCACATAAAGGTGTGGCATTCACACATAATTCAAGCAATACTACTGATCAATCTATACTGATTCAGTGATAAAGTGCCTGTTAACATGAACCATGATCTGAAACAAGTATTTTGTTATTTTTTTTCAGAATCCTGGTCATAAGGATTGGCATGTGAAGTTGCTGCCAACCCATGTGTCCAAGGCCTCAGTGTGGCGTCAATACATGAGGTCGGCTAAGGCTCTTGGTATGTGTATAAATTGATTTCTATACAATAGCCAAATGCTTATATAGACTGCTATATGTAATGTGTAAAATGTGATTTTTTTGGAAAAGTTATATAATTATTTTCATTGTGGTTCTTGCTGTCAACAGGTAGTGGAACACAGCTCTCCTGAAAGTCGCCTCAATATTCCGCAGCTTGTTGGAACGGCAGATGGCAGAGTGATAGTAAAGACCATCGACTGGCAGACACATCTGAGTCCCTACTTTCAAAAGCTCCCACAGATCAAGAGTTATCAGCACTTTAGGTATTTATATTCAAAATTCTGCATTTTATGAATAAAAAAATCACGAATGGACATAAAAGTGTTCCATGTGAACAGTGAGCCATGTTTTAAATATCCTGTTGTGTGCTTCTATTCTGTCACAGCTTTGATGCCAACAGACCAGGTGTGGTGCTTGCTCAAACTCACAATGATGCAGAGCCTATCGAGTTTCAGCTACTGCGCAACCCAGGAGTTCTGCCCCCTGTTGACAGTCTTCCCGTCCTGGCCCCACCTGGACTGACCATGGACAGGCAGACGTATCTTTTTGAAAAAATCCGGCCTTTCTGTTCTGATGAGGCAAAATACTTCACATGCCCAGCACCAAAGGTTACAGCACAGAAGAGGAAGCAGAAGAGGGTGCGTTTGTGATGTCATCATTTAGTCCGCATATTTACTGTGATGGACAGAGTGGGTACAGCCACATTGTGGGGGAGGAACTGGTATTGAAGATGATAATATAGTCCATGGTCTGGAAAATATTCCTTCACACACTTAGATATATTTTATTTCTTTATTTTAGTTCTATGCACCATATATCTGGAACAAACTCCCAGAAAACTGTAGGTCTGCTGAAACTCTCACCTCTTTTAAATCAAGAGTGAAGACTTTTCTGTTTGCCGCTGCATTTCAGTAATTTCCAATACTGCACTGTAACCTCTATTCCTTATATATACTCTTGATTTTATTTTTTATCTTTTTATTTTATTTGTATCTATTTTATTTTTTAATCTTAATCTTTAAATTTTACCTGCTTGTTTTTATTTTGATGTTATATCTGATTTTATAAATGTCTCTTTTCTATGCTTTTTAATGCTTTATGTAAAGCACTTTGAATAACCTTGTTGTTGAAATGTGCTATACAAATAAACTTGCCTTGACATGAACTACATTCATTCCTTTTTTTTTTTCAAACTGCTACACTGTTACTGTCCTGTGGGCTAACAGACATCAGATGTCACTGACAGCTAGACTGGGTGGGGGGTTGTGACCATGTTAATGTGATGCAAATGAGCAGCTATTGGCCTGGCTCCTCAAGAAGGTCGAAATCTTTCAGGCTGAATTTCTCCCTAAAGCAGTTTGAGGAGTGCCTACATTCAAATGACCACATCTTCCTCAAAAATGATCAGATGGACATGGGTTTGACAGATTCCGAAAGCTTAGATATCACACTTTCGGAATCTGTAAATAACTCCAAATGTCCCGAAGTAGACATGTGAACCCTTTTGCCATGGCTGGACACATATATACTGCCACTGGGGTTAATTTTTAAGAAACATACCTACGTTCCTTCTTGGTGATCTTGGTGTGTTTTTTGATTATCTTTTTAAATTTGACAAACAAGTGGTCAGTAATCAGAAACAGTTTTTATAAATTGAGAAGTCTCTAAAGACTTTATGTATTTCCTCCGGTGTGTGGGTTAAGTTCCCGTCAGGATCTTTGATGGAATGGATAGTTGTTTTTTCTTTATTTATTTTAAGTTGGTTAGCTAAAAAACTACTGGATTTGTTACTATGTTCGAAGTTTTCCAAGCGTAGCCTTTCCAGTTGGAACTGTGTTTTCCTTTCAATTATTTTATTTAATTCAAGTTTTAATTGTCGTATATTGTTCAAAAGGTGTTCGTCTTGTGAGGCAGTGTAAGCAGTCTCCAGTGTTTTAATTTTCTGTTCTAATTCTATTTCTAGTAAATTGTCTTTCTTCTTTTTAAATGAGGAGAAGGAGATTATTCTACCCCTTATTACTGCTTTAGCCATTTCCCAGAGAACACATTGCGAAGTTCCTGGTAGGTTATTGAACTCCAGAAAGGTTGCTCACTCGTCCTTAATGTATTTGATGAAGTTTGGGTCATTTAGCAAGGATGTATTTAGTCTCCAGTTTCTGTTTGGTGGGGTAACTGCCTTTATAGTTATGTTTAGTGAGACCGGTGCATGGTCACTGATAGTGATAGGGTGGATATAAGTGTCTGCAATATTTGCTAGAATTGAGCTGCTGGTCAGGAAGAAGTCAAGTCGTGAGTAGGAGTTGTGTACCGGTGAGAAGAAGGTGTATTCTTTCTTAGCTGGGTTCCGGGAGCGCCAAGCATCACAGAGACCACAATCTTCCATATATTTTTTTTAGAGTCCACGTTGACTGCCAGTTTCGTGTTGTGCTGAGGTGTGCGCAGTGCCTGGAACTCTTTGTGGAGTAACTCCATCAGTGAGAGTCGAGCATCAAAACTCGACAGCTTCCCATTAATGGAGTTAAGGATCTCCAAAAAGTCATGGTCCTACGCAGGAGTTGTTCCGGGAGAAGAAGCTGCTTCGGGTGAGTCCTTCTAGCGGCTTCTTTTTGACGAGGGTGTTTTCGGTGTTTTATCCATTACCAGTCAAAAACCAGTGAAAACACTCGTCGATGTACTCCTCTAAGTTATCCAGTCTTCTGTTTTGTCTTACTGTTTTTTATTATTACTGTTATTGCTCTTTGGCCTCGGATTAGTTGGCGATGTGCAGAGGAAATGTTTGTATTAGCTGCGCGCCGCCATGTTGGATTTTCGCACTGATCTCACGGAATCTCGCGACACTACCGCACCTCCTCACACAGCCTCCTTGTCCTCAAGCAGAACTTTAAAAGATGAGCCAAGACTATCATTGGCTACATCTACGTGAATATTAAAATCACCTACTATGATGATTTTGTCTGAACAGAACTAAACCGGGTACCTGTGTCCCGCCCGCCTCCCGGCTGGGCTAGGGTCGGTGGTTTGGTCTGGGGGGCGGCTGTGGAGCTCCGGGGGGAGCCTCGGGGGACCTGGCCGTGGCTTGCCATGACTCTCGCGACACTACAGCATTACCTCACGCCAGCACTACCTCTGGCCTACTTCCCTACCTCAAACTAACTCTTAATATATCTTTAACCCTCAGGACTTCTGTACTGCAGAGCTTCCTTTCGTTCCTGTCTACAGAGGGGTGTCTGCTGATGACAGAAGAATTACTTGACCTCTGGTTGGCACCCTGGTCAATTCCACAACCTTTGGCTTGATGTCCAATGTGACGGCTCCCCCCACCTGGCCTAGTGTATTCTCAGTTCTCTGACTTCTTGTACCTCAAGAGGTACAGCCCTGTGTGGAGGCGTGCCAGGCAGCTCGTTTCATCTGTGAAACTGCATACTTTCACTGCATCAAAAACAAAGCTATGCAAGCCCAAAATAGTGAAAATAGTAAAGTCTCATTTCAAATGTATCTTAATTCAGTTTTAC
Source organism: Microchirus variegatus (assembly GCF_963457635.1). NCBI lineage: Eukaryota > Metazoa > Chordata > Actinopteri > Pleuronectiformes > Soleidae > Microchirus > Microchirus variegatus. Next base: position 610,930 of record NC_139806.1, read on the forward strand.
ACAGAACAGGGACCAGCTGGCAACTAGTATTGACAGAGGAAACAATTGCAACAAAAAATAATGCTTTCAGTTTGGGTTTTGCTCTTAGACAGACTTAAAATCTAATTAGAGAGCACTGGCTATTTGATGAATGAATTTTGTGTTTGAATTAATTTTGTGTTCAATGATTCATTTTGTGTTCAAATGATTCACTTTGTGTTGGGCGATGTGGCAAAAAAAATCACGATCTTATTCATGAAATACAAAAGCTGAGATGACATCTAGTCTCATATCACCATATTGATGATATATTGTAATATTGCCCAACCCTACTCGTTTTTACCAAATTATTTATAAACGGCATTAACAAAAAGATTTGAACTGCTCAAGCGCTACAAACTGATTCATAGGCATTACGGACGGGGCCACTCCTATCCATGCACTTATTTAAATTGTCTAGTAGGTTTAAGACTTGGAATGCCCTACTGGGCCATCTATCAAGAAATCACCCTGACAGACAAGGGAGGTGTGAGAGAGATGGGGGGAAAAGAGAGAGAGAAAGGGAGGGAGGGATACACTAAGGCAATAATGATAACATTACAACATTAATAACACTGATATGCATTTGTATAAGTACAGTACCCTTAGAATTTGTTAACAACCACATATAGAAATGGTGATCTTGTTTATAACGGCTGTATCAGTTTATATTGGTTCTATCATGAACCAGAGTTTGTCTGTGTGTGTATCTGTATGTCTGTGTATTCGCGCATCCATGTATATGTATGTGTGGAGGTTGTCACTTGGTGTGGTCGGGAATCCGTGGTGAAAACCGTGTCGCCGCCCCCCCAGCCCCCCGGGAGAAGACCGGCAGTAACCCAGGCACATGGAGCGTCCACCAGCCCCCCGGGCCAGGAGAGACCTGCAGCTGTCCGACCCAGGGTCAGCTGCAAGTCCACCCCGCACGAGACCAGGGCAGGGAGCCGCAGAGCCGGAGCCACCCCCCCGCACAGAGCCCACCCTGAGGGGGCAGGAGGCGACAGCACCACGGGCACAGACCAGCCTGTGCGCTCAGCCCACCACCAGGGACAGCAGAGCCTCCCCCAGACCGCCCCCTAGGAGGCAGGCCGGAGCCCGCCACAGCTATCCCCGACGCCTACCCCGGAGCCAACCACACGACTTCTCCGCCAGAGGGGAGCAGGCAGAGGCTCACGTTGGGATTTCAGCCGGGGGTCCCCAAGGAACAGGAGACAGCAGGATCCCGGATCCGCCCCGGGCAAGCCCCCCCCGCACAGGTATGGGTCAGAGGCCGAAAGATCCGTCACGGCGGACCCCACGCCCACCCAGCACAGGGACCCACGTCCACCCAGGGCAAGGCGCCCAAAGTCAGCCCCCGCCGAGCGACCAGCTCGCCGCCCGAGGACTCCATTGCATATCTTGGTTTTAAGATCTCTGAGCACAGAATTAGGTTTCAAGAGGTTTTCCCAGACTGTGACCTTAAACCAAAGCACCATTTCTTGGAACATTATCCATACTTGATCCGTAAGTTTGGGCCACGAGTTGCCCTATGGACTATGCGTTTTGAAGCAAAGCATAGCTTTTTTAAAAGAGTTGCAAGGAATATCAGATTGCACATAATTTGCATGCAAGTAGCTTTACCGAACCTCCACTGGAAGTAACGGATGTTTCCACTGTTCACATTGATGTTCTTAACAAGGACATCTCAAATGCACTGAGACAGAAGTCTCCAGATATGGACAATGCGTGCTTGTAGAATATAATGGACTAAAGTACAAGTGTGGGATGATCTTGATCCACGGCTCACTGGGAGGACTGCCAGAGTTTGGTGAAATCATCCAAATGGTGATACTGCAGGATAAACTAATATTCATTGTGAAAAAGCTTAGTGGATGGTATATGGAACATTACAGATCTTACCAAGATTTTGGCAATGACTTTTTCTATCTGAATTCTACCACTGAGCGTCAGGATTTGGGGACAATCAAGGTGATCCACCAGCAAACAAATCCACCTTTGACCAGTGCCACTCAGTCCACTTCATCTCTGTCTCTTTCATTTGAGTCTGATGACGGTGCTTTGTCGGCATCAAATGACACTATCCTATCCTCTCATCCCCTGAGTCTGTGTCATCTCGAACACAACAGTGGCCAGTGGACTTTGCAATTCCCCAATTTTCATATGACACGAAGCTACAGCTAAGAGAAGGGGAATACTGAGGCCTATCCAGAAGAAGAACATTTCTGTGCGGTTGCAGAGGCTCTAATCAAAAAGCACCCATGTTTGAAAGAACCTGGCTCATTCAATGGCTGCTACGGTTGGAAACAGCGACTGAAGTACAAAATGGCAAACTACAGATCTCAGCTCAAATTACAGGGGTGTCCAGAGCTGTTTGTAAACTCCCTGAAATCTAAAGCTACTACAGATGCTTTCCCTACTAAAAAAAAAGTGAAGAAGCCAAAATAGTCAGAAGCTAACTTTTATCCATCCTTGCCTACTGGTGAGACTCTGGACAGGCTGGAAAAAGTGAGACTAGAACTTCTGACAGAGATCGGGATAGGGAACAACGAAAGGGTCATCGCAGACAAAATCGCTAACACGTTTGCCTACAGAAGACATGAGGTGGTAAACCAAGAACCAAGCATTCAGGACTTCAAGGACAGATGGCCTGCACTCTTCACACAGAAAGAGGTACGTATGGAACTGACGTGATCAAAGTCTGTATGCTTCAGGCAGTGAGCTTTCATGAATTGGTCATAACTTGTGGTTGTGATTGTATAACAATGAACTTAATGATAATTACATTTTTAATTTCCACGTTATGCTTTTTTGGGTATTGATATTTTGACAGGTATTGTACTGTATAATTGTACTGTTTTTTTTTTTTTTTGAAAAATATATTTTATTAGATTTCCTCCTTTTTTAGACACAAAACAAACAATACACAGAACTGCTCAGACATGACAGAGAAAAATAAAATAAAAATATATATATACACATTATACACTATATATATAAACATATAAATATATACCATGCATATACATACACAAGCATGTGGGTACAGTGAATGGAAGGTAATTATAAAGTAAATCAATCTCCTGCAACAAAACAAATAGTATCCAGACAGGGGAATATACAAGCATAGCAAGGTTACAGGGTGCTTGCCAAACCGTGAATACCTGAGACAAAGTCACCAAGACTGGCTAAACTGATCTGGGAAATCCACAAAGCAAGGCGGATGACAGCATGGGCCCAATATACTGCAAGTAAGGGTCCCATAGCTTATCGAAAGCATCTATTTTAGAGTGAAGCATACATGTAATATATTCACTTGGGACGCAGTCCATAACAATAGTGTGCCATGATTTTTTTGTCGGAGCGACGTTCTTGATCCAGAACAGCAGGATATTCTTTTCTAGCAGCAAAAGTCAATATATTGAAAAGTCTCCTGTGTTTACTGTCAATGATTTGACCATCCGGGAGACCAAGTATCAGGCACATAGGGTTCATCCATATCGGGACACCAAAGATAATAGTCAGCTCAATCACAATACAAGACCAGTACCTTTGTAGCTCCACACATGACCAGAGGCAGTGAATATAACCACCAGTCTCAGAATGACATTTCCAGCAAAGTGGGGAAGTATTAGCATCCATTTTGTTCTTAACCACAGGTGTTATATGTGTGCGATGAAGAATTCTGAATTGTGTGGATTTAGCGCGGTTACACACAGAAATGTTCATGGCCCGAGACCAGACTTCCTGCCAGTCAGCATCATGTATAACAATGCCCAGATCTCTCTCCCAAGCTTGCTTGGTGATTTGTGAGGTAAAAGGAGAATTCGAGCTCAAAGCACTGTAAAAAAAACTGTAACAAATGTCCTACTGATCTGTAGAGACAGGGCCTTCTCCACACATGAAGTAGTGTTATTTGTCATTAAGGTGGTGTCTTTAATAATGAAATTTCTAATTTGTAAATATCTGTAGAAGTCACCTCGGTCAAATAAACCAAATTGCTGTTGCAACTGCTGAAAGGATTGTAAAGTCTGAATACTAAATAGATCACCTAATTTCTTCAGCCCTTGGGTGCTCCACACTTAAAGCCCTGGTCCTTACAGCCCGGCATGAAGTCCGGGTTATCAAGAATAGGAGTGAGCGGAGATGAAAACTGAGCCCGGCCTTCTATACAATGGATGGATTTCCATGCTCTGATGGTACTGAGAGTTAAAGGGTTAGAGCAATGTTTTTAACAGAATCAGGATTATTCATAAACAATAAATTCAACAAGGGACACTTTGACTGAGAGGATTCAATATCATGCCAAATTGATCACAGTTGCAACCAATCTGAGATTTGGTACTAACCCTCCATCACAACCTGCCGTTTGAAGTTTAGTCATCTTAAGACGGGCTTCCTTTTGCTCCAAATGAAAGAGCTTAGCCATTGTTCAAGCACCCTAATAACCCTGTTGGACAATAAAATAGGGATCATTTGCAATGGGTATAGCAGTCTAGGCAGGATGTTCATTTTTATAAGAGCAACCCTACCTAGCCAGCAAAGGGGGAGATTGGACCAGCGGTCTAAGTCATCCCTTTTAGCATCCAAGAGGGGGGGAAAGTTGGACTTAAACATCTGACCAAAAGTGGATGTAACGTGTACTCCTAAGTAAATGAAACTGGAGGGAGACCAGCGGAACGGGAAAGGCTCATCCATATCTGGAACACATGTTAACGACCACAGAGGCATAGCCTCAGATTTTGCAAAGTTAATTTTATATCCTGAAAAGACGCTGAATGACGAAATGACCCTAAGCAGGCAGAGAACAGAAGTTTGGGGCTGCGATAAATGTATCAAAATGTCATCCGCGTATAAAGTAATTTTGTGTTCCCTTCCACCAACAGAGATACCAGAAATTAACATTTTTAGCCTTACTGCCTGGGCCAGCGGCTCTATAGCAATATCAAAGAGCAGGGGGCTAAGGGGGTCACCTGCCTATTTCCACGGTGGAGGGTTAAATTATTAGATCTCAGGCCATTAGTCAGAATTATACAGAACCCTGATCCAATTCACAAAGTTATCCCCAAGGCCAAATTCCTCCAAAGCATAAAACAAATACGACCACTCAACCCGGTCGAACGCCTTCTCGGCATCGAGAGACAGCACGAGGGCCGGGTCCTTGTAGCTCTGGGTTAGTTGGATGATGTTAAGGAGCCTCCTCATATTATCACAGGAGTTCCGGCCCTTGACAAACCCAGTTTGGTCCTCCCTGACAATAAATGGCAGAACCTTCTCTAGGCGTAAGGCCAACATTTTTGAAAGCAGTTTTTGGTCAGAGTTAAGCAGAGCTATCGGCCTGAGTGAGGCACAGCTATCCGGGCATTTTCCTTTTTTAAGAATGAGAGAAATGTTGGCCTCCCTGAGGGATTGAGGTAGGATCCCAATAGCAAATGAATGATTGAGCATAGACAACAAAGGGTCTAAAAGAATATCACTAAACTCCTTGTAAAACTCACTTCCAAATCCATCTGGCCCTGGGGCCTTACCAGAAGGCATTGATTTCAAAGCAAATAACACTTCTCCTCTAGTAATTGGGGCATTTATTTGTAGTTTTTGATCATCTGTAGCTTTGGGGAGTCTCAAATCTGCAAACATCTGACTCATAAGGGCTAGGGCATCATCAGGCTGCTCAGAGCTATATAAATTGGAATAAAATGACGCAAAGTGTTTATTAATGGTTCTATTATCGAATGATCTAACTCCATTAGAGTCAGTAATAGAGACTATATTTTGAGAATCTGCCCTCTTCTTGACAAGACTAGCAAGATATCTTCCAGGTTTGTCCCCAAACTCATATAATTTCTGCCTGGCGAATCGAAGGGACTGTTCAGAGTCCTGAATCAGAAAAGTATTCAAGGCGGCACGTGAATGTAACAGTTCCTTGAGCAAATCAGGACCCGGGACGGATATGTGTTTTTTCTCCAATTCAGCTAATCGAGATTCAAGAAGTTTACGCTGTTCGTTTTTCCCACGTCTCTTGGATGCCACAAAAGAGATAATCAACCCACGAGAATATATTTTACACGTCTCTCAGAGGACAGAGTGACTAAAGTAGGAAACAAACTTGTTGTCCTTGAGAAGATAAGGCTGAAATCTCCAGCACCTTGACAATGCCCTGTCCTCAGCAAAAGAATATGTGACCCGCCATGGACCAAGCGGGAACAAGTCGGCCGAGCGCAAAACGAGAAAAACTTTTTTTTTTTTTCAAAATTAGGGATTTCCGTTTTTTTCAAAATTACACAAGTTGAAGTTTTGAATAAGCCACTACCTGCTTCAAATCACAGTATTGTGGGTCTTAAAACCATAAACTTTGTGTTTGAATTAAGGTTGTTTTATCGCTGTGAATCGCTCCTAGTTTGGGTGTGGCGATTTCACATTCCAGAGCCTTTGTTGCTTTTTCAGCCAATCAGCTGACGATCACGGGGAATACACATGGCTAATTAATATACAGCTCTCACTCAGAGCGAGCGAGGAGGGGAGAGAGAGTGATTGGAACTTTCCAGCGTATGTGTGCAGTGTGTGTGCGAAATTAAAGCGTGTATCATCAAAGCAGTCATCATCAAAGCTTTGTTTGACAAAGGAAGGCAAAGAGAACCGGACAATGAGTCAGCTGTGGCTGAGCAGCTTCTTCACAAGGACAGCGAAAGTACAGAGACGGCTGTGTGTGGACTGTTAGCATTTCAAGCTAGCGATCTTTATGCTAACGTGTTAGCAGACTTCATCGTCACAAAAACAACAAACAGATGGATTATTCCGCAGCTGAAAGAGAGCAGGACACACACGGTAGTTGTCTGAGATGATGACATGACGCCAGCACCACGCTATCTCCTATCTAATTGGACTTTTGGAGGCGAACAGACTTAAAACTGCGACGAAAAGGAAGCACGCCCGGACCTCTTATGTGATCGGAGGCACTGAAGTCTGCCGGAATACCTTTCAGTTTCTTATGGGGTGAGTTTTCATTAACGTTGTTTATCTATGTTATGTTAGTGTTCATTCAAAGTCACATACAGACGCACATAGGGACGCTGTCTTTTAATAATCCACTGTGCATTTCATAACGCCGTTTGGCTACATTGTTATTAGCTATGCTTGCTTAGCTCGCTAGCTCGGTACTGTATTATTACAATGAGAATGATGCGCACATTGAAACTTTTGTTCGGTCAGATGAGCGTATTATAAGTCGTAAGGGGAGCATGTCACGGCCCTCTTTGAGATTTTGTACACCCGCAGGTTCAGTTTGATAATTCAAATGCTTTGAGACGAAACTCCCGTGTTCGAAACCTAACATTGCATTGAATGATGTGTGAATGCCACACCTTTGCATGCATGAATCAAACATGATTAACACAATGTGTGATGAACGTGTTAATTACATGTGCAATTCATGCACATAAAGGTGTGGCATTCACACATAATTCAAGCAATACTACTGATCAATCTATACTGATTCAGTGATAAAGTGCCTGTTAACATGAACCATGATCTGAAACAAGTATTTTTTTTATTTTTTTCAGAATCCTGGGCATAAGGATTGGCATGTGAAGTTGCTGCCAACCCATGTGTCCAAGGCCTCAGTGTGGCGTCAATACATGAGGTCGGCTAAGGCTCTTGGTTTGTGTATAAATTGATTTCTATACAATAGCCAAATGCTTATATAGACTGCTATATGTAATGTGTAAAATGTCACTTTTTTTTGGAAAAGTAAAATTTATTTTCATTGTGGTTCTTGCTGTCAATAGGTAGTGGAACACAGCTCTCCTGAAAGTCGCCTCAATATTCCGCAGCTTGTTGGAATGGCAGATGGCAGAGTGATAGTAAAGACCATCGACTGGCAGACACATCTGAGTCCCTACTTTCGAAAGCTCCCACAGATCAAGAGTTATCAGCACTTGAGGTATTTATATTCAAAATTCTGCATTTTATGAATAAAAAAATCATGATTGGACATAATAGTGTTCCATGTGAACAGTGAGCCATGTTTTAAATATCCTGTTGTGTGCTTCTATTCTGTCACAGCTTTGATGCCAACAGACCAGGTGTGGTGCTTGCTCAAACTCACAGTGATGCAGAGCCTATAGAGTTTCAGCTACTGCGCAACCCAGGAGTTCTGCCCCCTATTGACAGTCTTCCCGTCCTGGCCCCACCTGGACTGACCATGGACAGGCAGACGTATCTTTTTGAAAAAGTCAGGCCTTTCTGTTCTGATGAGGCAAAAGACTTCACATGCCCAGCACCAAAGGTTACAGCACAGAAGAGTAAGCAGAAGAGGGTGCGTTTGTGATGTCATCATTTAGCCCGCATATCAACTGTGATGGACAGAGTGGGTACAGCCACATTGTGGGGGGGGAACTGGTATTGAAGATGATAATATAGTCCATGGTCTGGAAAATATTGAACTCTCCTTCACACACTTAGATATATTTTATTTGATATTTTAAGTATGTATCTATCTTTCATCTTTCTTGTTTCTCATTTTTATTCAAGTGCTTTTTGTAACAGAAGAATTTCCCTCTGGGGATCAATAAAGTAAATTCTGATTCTTATCAGTCCACTGAAGTACTTAAAGCAAATAACACTACATTGACATGAACTACATTCATTCCTTTTTTTTCAAACTGCTACACTGTTTCTGTCCTGTGGGCTAACAGATATCAGATGTCACTGACAGCTAGACTGGGTGGGGGGTTGTGACCATGTTAATGTGATGCAAATGAGCAGCTATTGGCCTGGCTCCTCAAGAAGGTCGAAATCTTTCAGGCTGAATTTCTCCCTAAAACAGTTTGAGGAGTGCCTACATTCAAATGGCCACAGCTCTTCAAAGCTTAGAAATCACACTTTCGGAATCTGTAAATAACTCCAAATGTCCCAAAGTAGACTTGTGAACCCTTTTGCCATGGCTGGACACATATACCAAATAAAGGGGGGGTGGTCAGACAATACAATGTTGCCGATAGAACATGACAAAGCAAGAGACATGTTTGAAGAGGGGATGAAAATATAATTAATTCTGTTATAGGTTTTATGAGGGGCAGAGAAAAAGGTGAACACTGAATTAATAGGATGAAGTTGCCTCCACACATCAGAATATCCAATGTCATGACATATATTAGCAAGCACCCTCGCTTGTTTAGAAGGGGGGGAAATGTCAGATGGAAGTTTATCGAGAGAAGGATTAGGGTGACAGTTAAAGTCTCCTCCCACAAAAGAGTCCCCAGAAGCCCGTTCTATAAACAATGCAAAAGCCTTGGAGAGAAAATCTGGGGAATAAGCTGGGGGACAATATAAATTCATAAACGTTACCTCCTTCCCAGCTAGTATTTCTTTAACAATTACATACCGGCCCTGGCTGTCTTTAACACAAGACATCTAAATGCCAGCTTTTTACTAATCAGAATGGCTACGCCCCTACTGAAGGAAGAATATGTAGCGAAGACGTGCCCCACCCAGCCCCTCTGCAATCTAACATTATCCTTATCCTCCAGATGAGTCTCCTGGAGAAACGCAATAGAAACATTTTCCTTTTTCAGGAATGACAATTGTTGGGCCTAGCCATTGTCATCTGTTGAGGCCAACTGGAAGTCATAAAGCCTGGTGAAAAGTTTGGGGTCATAAAAGGCCTCATGGTTGAAAACAGAGGAACAGACCACCGCACCAGGGGTCCAGTCTGTGAGGGACCCCTCCCCACTAGACAGGGCGGCATATGACATCCACAGCAGGCAGCTGTTCACCCATTGGTGGAGATTCTTGGGGGTCATGCCCCCAGGAGAAGCCTTTAAAAAGCTCAAACTGGCTCCTCCTTGACCTCTTCACCATAGCTCTCAGCGAGAGCGGACATATGTGTTTAAGAAGAGGAAAACATCAAGAAAATCTACATCCTTGCTGGCCAAGCTTTGAAGATTCTTCTTTGTCCATTCCTACCCCATTTTTGGTTTTTCCTTTTTTTTTGTTTTCTTTTATTTTTGATCCAAGGACCCCGTGAATAACCCCCTGCGAGTTATTCCTGTTATTCCTGCAGAAGAGGAGACCGTGCTCCTAAATCACTGTCGACTAGCTGTTCCTGTCGTGAGTTGGAGAACCACGTATTACACAGCCCCAGAGCCGCGCAATGAGACGCCCGCTCCCGTTCTCTGATACCGGTATACTGACCGAAGAACAGATTGAACCACGGATTGAACCACGTGAAGCACCAGGACCCCTTTTCTCGTCAGAAGACGAATCTTACAGTAAGAGGCGATTGTATCTGGGCAAATAGCTTATTTAAAGCTTATTATAAACACGGGTAGTGCACACCCGGTAGTTTCATTGTGTTTTTATTGTTATTGTGCTTTTTCTTTTCTTTCATCGTCACTTCAATCGTAACTCGGCTGTAACTTGTTTAGAATAATACCTGTGAGCTAAGCTAGCGGACCGTTGAGCGGAAACACCGCGGCGCCGTCCGCCCAGCTGATCGATTGTTTATTATTCTTTGTGCCTTTCGCTCCGCGCAGCGCCAGCGGCGATCGTAATAGAAGCTTTATTTGACCGGTAAGAAGGCAGGTTCACGAGATAAACTCTCGCTAATCTGTGTGGTCGAATTCGGTTTCTATTTCTCCTCACGTGTCTCCCCTTTTGTACTGTGATTTGTTCCCCTGTATCGCGATCCTGTGTCCTCAACACAGCCCGTGATCACTCATTGAGAGGAAACTTCCGTGATCTGTAAGAACCACAGTTTAAGTCGGTCACAGCCGAATAAACTGTGTGATTACAGAAGTTTTCTGATCAGACCCGTTCCTTTGTCTATTTCACTTCCCGCCGCCATTCCCTTTAAATTTTCCCTTTAAATTTTCCACGTCACTGCTGATTTCATTTCCTCTTCAACTCTCCTTTTTTACTCAGCGCTTCCCCTGGTGAAAGACGGAAGAGCTGAGTGAAGAAATCAGAGCACGAGCGCCATCTCGCGTCGCCTCACGGTAACATCGAGTGACGCCATTTTTACTTGACGTATCGGCCACCTTTTGGTAACCCGGAAGTGGGAGGCGCGTCGCCGTGACAACCGTCACTTCAGAGACCCCTCCTTCTTTTACCTTTTGGCTTTGTTTAATAATAATCTTTATTATGGTCTCGAAAAAGTGGTCCACTCTCATACACATACACACTCAACATACAAGACAAAACCAAGTAGACAAACAGCCAACCAAAATACACTAATTTGTCACTGTTAGTTTAAAAGAAACGGTGCAAACTATTGTGCCAGTGCTTAAAATGCCTGGATGTGAGCCGATATCCCATCATGGGGCAGGTTAAGGCCTTGATAATACTGTTATCAGATAAGTCCAAACGACACATCAGCTTACGCAACAATGCCGGACAAGTTGGTACATTAGACAATACAAATAACTGGCTGGCACTGTGCCACCTTGGAGCACGTAGCAACAACCTCATGGCGTCATTATAAGCCACCTTTTGCCTCTGCATACTTTTCACTTTGTAGGAAGACCAGAGATGAGCTGTGTATAGGGGGGTAACATAGGCCCTGAACAGAGCACATTTGACATCAACAGAACACATAGAAAGTTTTCTTAGCAGCATATTAGCCTGTGCATACATTTTACAGCACTGACGACAGATGTTACTGTCATCTCTGAGATCATCAGAAAAGACATGGCCAAGATATTTTAGTTCCTTTGTAATTTCTAAGGATCCATCAGAGAGATAAAAAGTAGGAAAGGACGATTTCCTGTCCTCCCTAGATCTCACTACCATGGCCTTACTTTTTTTAGCGTTATAGTTAATGTCAAATTCTCTGCCATATTGTGTACATATTCTTAACATTTGTTGAAATCCTGCAGTGTATGGACAGAGTACAACAAGGTCATCAGCACACATGAGATGGTTGATAACTTGGTTTCCCACAATACAACCTGTTTTACATTCATTCAATTGTTTTGACAAATCATCAATATAGACATTAAAAAGAAAAGGAGATAAAATGCCTCCTTGCCAGACCCCATTACTCACATGAAAAGGAGCAGAGACAGCATCATCCCATTTGACCTGAAATGTTTGCTGACCATACCAGTATATGAGAACTCTAACAATATATTTAGGAACATTTCTCTCAAGCAATTTAACAAATAATTTGGCATGATTGATCCTATCAAATGCCTTAGAGGCGTCAATAAAACAAAGAAACACAGAGGAGTTTTGACTTTGGTACTTAGCAACTATCTCTTTCAATGCAAAAATGCATAGGTCAGTACTATGTTTTCTCTTGAACCCAAATTGATTGTCAGTAGTTAATACATACATTTCTATCCTATTTAAAATGATCCTTTCCAGCACCTTAGACAGTATACTGGCAAGGGCAATAGGCCTGTAATTGTCCATGCTGTTTAGCCTTCCAGCCTTCTCCTTAAGAACAGGGACCAGTAAGACAGACAGGATGGAATCAGGGAGAACTCCATGCACCAAGAGGCCAGTGAAGCACAGGGCTAACAATGGGGAGAGCCTGTAGCTGGCATGCTTGAGATGTTCTGCAGCAATACCATCTGTACCACATGCTTTGTTGTTGTCAAGCATCTTAATAGCATCTGATACCTCACCAGGTCTTACTGTGACATGAGAGTCCAAATCCACAATATTAACAGCAGCCACATTACTCTTAACACAGTTAAAGAGCTTGGAATAATGCTTGCACCATAACTTTGCAATGTTATCTGAGCCACAGACACCTTCAATGTCATATGGTGAAGAAGTTTTATGATTATTCATCACTTTAATTGCATTCCAAAAGTGGCAAGCAAGTCAGCTCTGATAGTGTTCTCATTAGTCTTAATATGACGGAGAGCATATTTATATCTAGCATTAGTTTGTTTCTTATGCTCAAACACATCACCCTGTCTGGGCCTTCCTGCATTAGACCATAGTTTAAAGGCTTCCCTTGCTGCGGCATGATGTTCAGCCACATACTCGTTCCACCCAGGTTTGATGTTAAACACCTTCTTATGCCCACAGAGAGACCCAGCAGAGGCATGTAGTGCCTTGATGATGTTATCATATAAGTCACAAAGGTGAACAGCTTGTTGTGGATCAGTGCAATTCATATTAAGACAAGTTATAGCATCTCTCGGCAAAACAACGTGATTTAATAAGCTGTCCGTTAAGTCAGTATAGCTATCAATGTTTTTCTTAGACAACTTAGCCCAATTTAATTTCTCAGAGTTGACAGTATTCCCAGAGTCCACCAGGAGGGGCACACTCAACATTTAGCACCATAGCTATTGGTATGTGGTCAGAGGTAGCAAGACCATAGCAAATTTCCACATTTTCTAGTGAGACATGAGCATCGGCTGTACACAGACAGTGGTCAAGCCAGGATGTTGTGTGCCATGCCTCACTTACATAGGTAAAACTATTATTAGGTTAAAATACTTTGCTAGACAAAACCAGATTATTTTCATTACAAAAATCTACCAGATGTTTTGCAAACAGAGACTTGATATCAGATACATCGGCATTAAAATCCCCAGATACATAAACACAAGTTGAGTCATGGTCCTCAATAAAGGAATGAATAAAGGCTAGTCTGTTCAAAAATTCATCCTCATTGTCATAGGATTCATAAGGGGTATATATACTTAAGATACAAATTTTCTTACCATTAAAATGTATGTCTATCCCTATAGCCCAGTCGACATTTAGTCTTATCACTTTCACCATAGGATCATATTTGCAATTCCAGAGAATGGCTACTCCACCAGATATTCTACCTTTAATTAATTTTGTACTGAGGTCAGTAGTAGATTCTCCTGCACCATGAAAATCTTTGTGTATTGTGTTTAGCTTATCTAAATCCTGTTTGGCAAGCCACGTCTCTTGGAGACACATAATATCACATTCATTCAACAAGGTTTCAACAACATAGCGTCTAGATATATCTGTGGCAGTATGTCCCACACGTAACCCACGTGTACTGTATGATACAACCCACATAATGTTCTCCAATCGGGATATGGTTCATGCGCAGCAGCCACATAATCAGTCGCTCGTTGGCTGGCAAGCAGCTGACTGGGGCTTCCGATCACACACCACAGGCTGTATTGCAGGTAACTGGGGTCGTGATTTACCTTCCAGTCGAGCAATTCCAAAACCAGCGCCTCTAGGCAAGCGCGGCTCAAAATAACGTCTAACAAAAAAGCCAGCCGGCCACAGTTGCGTATCATACATCTCTGCTACATTGTTACATTCAGCAGTGACACAGAAAGAGCTGAATCTACTTCCAGATGTTTCAATCTTACGGCAGATCACCTCCCGTCTCAGTTTGTCTTTCAAATAGATAGATAGAGTGTCGGCATCCAAGTTAAGATCAAACTTTGAGGCAAAGACACTCACCATCTTCGTTGTAATAGTTTTTATGTTACTGGCCGTGCCCGTTCCAATGATTCCCGTCTTCTTTCTCTCTGATCTCGCTGGCGATTTACCCCGATGAAGTCTGTGCTGCACCGCAGGGTTTCCCGGTACTGGCTTAACACGACCCGCTTTCTTCACTACTGTGGTCCAGGCAGGAGACTGTGTTTGCCCCGATAACCGGGCCGCCACAGTTGGGATCAAAGATGTGGTCGCCCGCTGGACAGTTGGTGTTAGGGCTGTGGTCACCGTCTCCCTCTGGACAGTTGCGTCTGAAATCTGTTCGGCAGCCACAGGTTCTGTCGCTGGGGGGAGCGGCTGCTCCACAGCGGTCAATCGCCCATCAATGGGCGCCGTCACCTCCCGCAAACTTTCACAAACATTTGACTGGATTTCCAGGGTTCTCTTCATGCAACATATATCTTTGTTTAATTGTTCCATTCTGCCCAGCAGTGTTGAAACATCTATATGGTCGAATGAGACGGGTGGCAAATCGTCCAGAAAGTGTGACACAAATCTCGGGACATCCTCCCCACACTCATTCAGCACTCTCATGCACAGCTTAACATTATTACTGTCTTTCTGTTGGCCTTTGTAGGTGATACAACGCTGAGTCATGTTAGGGCAGACCTCAAACAGAGCCTTCTTAGCGGCCTCCGTTCTGAAGTGAAGCTACTCGTCACCAGCAGAACAATCTCGTCGTGGCTTAAAGTTCTCATTTTAACCACAAGAAAGTTCAATATTTCGTCTTCCACAATTATTTTACCGGCATTAGTTTTGTAAATCTCCGGTTTTAATCGAGAAAACGCTGAAGCAGCAGCACGCTGTGATTGTCCGTCTGCCACATCCGCCATCTTGGATTATTATATGTTTGTTGCTTCCTGTTTTACTTTGGCTTTGTTTTGTTCACTTCCTGTTACCTGTGGCCAAAGTGACACGCCCCCTTTTTACACACACACACACACACACACACACACACACACACAACACACACACAATAATAAATGTTAAACCTTTACTTTTAACAGTACTGTTTCTGTCTTTTGTGCTTGCTTGTTTGTGACAAAGGGTAATTGAAAGAAGCCAGTGTACGATCTCACACCTTCCTTGTTAATTATTAATTAATACTAATTTACTTTTTATTAATTAGTGATAACTGATAGTCGAGAGACACTTGAAGGTTGTTAAGTGACAGTTTCTCTGTCATTCTCCTCGGCTTGAGGAGTGGTGCCCCGTTTTTAAGAAATTAATAACAGCATTTATTATTAAAATCATTGATCATTTGTACTAATTTTTTCTCACCAATTACTAAAGTTGAATCACAACAACAATACGGCCGTTCTTTTGGCAGGTTTTTGGAGGCCACGAATGTTCCAAGAACAAATCTTAATATTATATAGATCAGACCTGGCCATAAAACACTATTTCCCATAAGGACAGGATAACAAAGTGGAAACTGGTTATACCCATGTCCATCCTGTATATCCCATGACCCAGATTATCAGACACGAGAATAATTATCTTTAGCAAGAATGGAAAATGCCACACTGTTACCCCACACAAATCTTAAACACGTCATGTCCTGAGCTAAACACAAGAACTATATTGAACAAGCATAGCAAACACATGAGGGTCTTTCCCCAAGTTAACAGGGACCGTTCACCATACAGACACCTCTCAGACTCACCCAGAGCAAGCTGATGACAAATAATGAGAAGTGTGTCAAGAAAACGAAAGAAGTCCTCCCTATGGGAGTGAACAAAATCAAGTACAAACATAATATTTACATTATGAGCACCCGCGCCACTCGGTTAGGAAATATTTACTATGTCCTTAACTTTTAAATGTTCAGAGCAAACAATATGATAGGACGTCTAGAAAACGGAGCGTGACCT
The DNA here is from genome assembly GCF_963457635.1 of Microchirus variegatus. Lineage (NCBI taxonomy): Eukaryota > Metazoa > Chordata > Actinopteri > Pleuronectiformes > Soleidae > Microchirus > Microchirus variegatus. The sequence goes on from NC_139806.1 coordinate 627,270, forward strand.
ACCAGCCTGAACGGAAAAACTATGGCTGTCCTCAAAGTCCTCATTAAGGCAGAGAGTCAATGAAAGCGCGTACTTCCTACGGAGTAGAAAACCTCTTTTTGGAGCCTCCGAGCATCACCTGTACAGTAGCCGGGAACAGCATAGCATACGGCATCCCTCGCTCTCGCAGCCGCTGTTTCACCACATCGTACGTCTTGCGTTTCTTCACCACCATCGAGGAGAAGTCATTGTAGAAAGGGACCCTGGACCCGTTGTACATTATGCCACCGTCCTGGCTCGCCTGGCGCGCCGCTTCCATTACCCTCTGCTTGTCTTTGAACATGTGGAATCGTAGCAACAGCGACCTGGGGCTCCTGTTCGGGTCCGGTTTCAGTGCGAGGGTGCGGTGGGGTCTTTCCAGCTTTATATGGCCGGCCTTAGTGGTCATCTCGAGGACGCGGGCTAGCCATGACTCGAAAAACTTCACTGGCCAGTCTCCGTATCCTCCGCCAAGCTGACGACACAAATATTTAGGTGCCTGTTGTAATTCTCAACCATGTCCAAACTCTCCGTGAGGGCGCAGACCTGCTTCTCCAGCGCCGCGATTCTTGGCTCTTGTGCTTCAGAGGAGTTTTCAACTGCCAGTAGCCTGGTCTCTGCCCCATCCAGCCGCTTGTCAGCGGCCTGGAGCTCCGTAGCATGCTTGTGGATAGTCTCGGCCAGAGGGCTAAGTTTTTCGTCGATAACTTTAATAATGTTGGAAGTCATTACGCTCAACGCTTTAGCAAGGGCAGGGTCGAGCCCGTCTGTGGTATCCGATTCGGCCTGTCCGCCATCTTGAATGTCGTCGCGGGGCTCGGGCGAATCACCTTTTTTCTCTTTATTTCCTCTGGTTCTTCCCATTTTGGCAAAGGACTGTGGCCAAAAGTCTTCCAAGGACATAGCCTGTTATGCTCTGAACAAAAATGTCAAGTAACACCCGGGATAATTACAAAATTAGCAACGAGTGGCTCGGAGCTCAGCCGAAAGCATCTGCTCAGCTCACCGCCATCACGTGACCCCTCGTAAATTACTGTTTTTAAATAATGTAAGTGTAAGATAAGAGCAAGGATGTCTGTCTTATGAAATTTAGAACAATAAAATTAATCAACATTTGTTGTTCTAGACTGTGGACATTAATCTTTGAAGGGAATGTGTGTTGAAAGCCCTCACCATCTTGCTGGGAGAAGATGCATATGACCTGATCAAGGAATATCTTGTAAGTTTCAACAGTTTGTATGTCAGCACATTTTGTCAAAGGGACATAAAAAATATCATATCAACTGTTAGAACAACCTTAACACCTGAACCATGGTTGGATTGCGGACATGTTGTATTTTATAACCATGGCCATATTTCTCCTCCCCCGGTCTCCTTTCTTTTCCTTCTTTCTTCTCCTCCTTGTCTACTGTTCTTCTTCTCCCCTCTTTGCCTCCTCTCTTCTCCTCCTCATCTCCTCTTCTTCTCCTCCCCTCTCCTTCTCCTCTCTTTTCCTTCTATCTTCTCCTCCTTCTCTCCTCTCCTTCCCCTCCCCTCTTTGCCTTCTCTCTTCTCGTTGTCTCACCTCTTCTCCTGTTTTCCTTCTCTCTTCTCCTCCTCATCTCCTCTTCTTCTACCTCTCCTTCTCCTCTCTTTTCCTTCTCCTCTTTGCCTTCTCTCTTCTCCTCATTTTGGGAAATCGTATCGTTCTTGCTTACTGTTAGATGGCAGATTAATATACATCTGCTGGTTGTGGTGTGTGATGATACCCAGGAAAGAAATAGCCCAACTCATAACACATATTGGTCGACACCCAAAAACTTCATCACAGTAAGAAGTGAGGCCAATGATGATTTGTGTTTGTGTCCTGTACCCCTTTGTACGACTCTGGAGCAGATGATGCTCAGAGAGACCTGGAGCAGCTCACCATGGCAGTGCTTATGATTCGGAAGGAGGAGGAAGGGCTGCAGGAGCCACCTGAAGACATTGGCATCGTCATTGAGGGCGTGGAAGTGTTGCATGAACTGACTTCAGTTGCCTCAGCTTGTGCCCTGCTTCTAGGTTTGATTTTATGCACTCAATCTAGCTTATCCTAAACCCTTTCACTTCGATTTTGAAGTGCTCCAAAAAATCTTCATGCAGCTCGATCAGCAAAAGATGTCCCCTGTATCTGTATAGCAAGCTTCAAATCTCGCAGTAACGACAAACAGGATATATAACATGTTAAAAATTTAGTCTCTTCCAGATGTTCGGATCTTCCTTTTTTATGCTCCAAGAGACAATGAAGAGACTCAACAAATATTCTTCAAACCTCAATTTGAAATGCTTTTACACAGATTTCGTAACGTTTTTTTTGTTTCCCCAGACATATTTCCTTCTGTTTGTAGGGAAAGGTTACATTTCAGTTTTGATGTGTTGCAGTTTTTCATAGTTGTGATGGCACTGTATGTGCTGAGATTGTTTGGCATATTTTGTTTGTAATACTTTGTTGCACTATTTTGCACTTTGCAGACCCATAACAGATTCAGGATCCTTGAAGTTTTTCATCTCGGCTAGTGGGGAGGATTACTTGCATTTCAACGATACTTATTTGTACACGCATGTGAAAATTATCAACGCTGATGGCACAAACATCCCTAATGGTGCGGATGTGGGCTTCATAAATGATTACTTTTCAAAAGACACACTGGACACCCAGTCTAGTACAGGACTGTTTTGTAAAGATACCAGTAGCCACATGGATGTTGCAACTATAACAGGAGCCAATCGCGGCTTAGTAGAAAGAGGGGAATATACAGACAACAGTCACATAGTGGAGCTATTTGCATCGATACATGCTTTTCAAGAGAAACTGCTGTTGAATGGGGTGGATATTTCCCTAAAATATATTAGATCAAAAGATGACTTTTCACTGATGAGTGGTCCTAATACCAAATTCCGTGTTAAGATTGTTTCAGCCAGTGTATTTGTAAAAAAGGTCTCCATTGCACCTGCTGTCAGACTGGCAAACAGAAGGGCTTTACAACACACTAATGCTAAATATGCTATTGACAGGGTAGATTTAAATACTTTTTCTACTCCGGCTGGAACAAGAGTGTGCAATCAAAAAAATCTCTACATTGGTCAAATACTAAAATGTCTAGTCATAGGATTTGTAGATAGCGAGGGGTATACAGGAAACCCTGTACCCGTTAAATTTTGATCACAATGGCACACAGTTTATAAATGTGTATGCTGACGGGCAACCTTTCCCTGCCAAGCCTTTTCAACCCTATTTTCCAAGAAGACAATATGCAAGAGAATATCATGAGCTAATACAAACCAACGGAGGACATTTATAAGACAGGTCATTGGCTATAACGCGATTTTGGTGCAGGCTACAGCTGATTCTGTTTTAACTTGGAACCCGACGAGGGTTGCTCGGGAAATGTATCTTTGATTAAAACGGGTGCGACTGGAAGCACGTTTTAGAACACCGCTGCCGTGCACTGTTACTCTTGTATGTTATGCTGTTTTTGATTCAGTAAAATATCAAACAAAAGACAGATACTTCTTGATTATTACTAAAGAAGGACTATGAACACTAGAATTTTATTTTAAAATTATTTTTTTAAGTTTAGTTAAAAAAATAAATGTTAACGACAGATTTTCTGGGGGTTTTAGCATGTGATATGCTCCCTGAGCACGAGCTATGTCAATTTCCCGCCATGTTCATTGCAAACACACATCCCTCACACATGCCTGGTGAACACTGGTTGGCTATTTATATTACAAACTGTAACCAAGGGTATTTCTTTAACATGTACGGCAATTCTCCAGATTTTGACAAATTTCCAATAGAGATAAACAACTTTTTAATAAATAACTGCATGAATGTATCCTATTCTAGAAAGCAGAACAATAAAAACATCAAAAGACATTTATTGTATTCAAGTAACGTTTTATTTCACAATTGAGTCACCACAATAAAAATATACCTATACAAGAAAAACTATAGTGAAAATCAAACAAGGGTTCATGCACCAACAACATCAACAAAACATTTGAAAAATACCGTTACAAGTAAAAGTATAATAAAAAGGTTTCACACAAACAACAAACATTGTAAAAAATCTACTTACAAGAAAAACTGAAATCAAACCATGTTTACAAGAAACCTATAATGAAAATCAAACAAGGTTTCATACACTAACAACAAAACATTTGTAAAAAATACATCTACACGCACGTGTGTTAGGAACTGCAGACAAAGGCACATTTAGACTAGCCAATAATAAAAAAAAAAACATTCCAACCTGTGGGTCTTGACGCTTCTGAAACATTATGTAGGCCGGTGACCCCCTTCAGACAAGGGAGGTGTGAGAGAGATGGGGAGAAAGAGGGAGAGAAAAGAGAGGGGGAGGGAGGGAGGGAGGGAGGGAGGGAGGGAGAGAGGGGGAGCGAGAGAGGGAGGGAAAGAGAGACACTAGATAGAAATTAGTAGCATAACACACTAAGGCAGTAATGACAACATTACAACATTAATAACACTGATATGCATTTGTATTACAGTACCATTAGAATTTGTTAACAACCACGTATAGATAAGGTGATCTTGTTTATAACGGTTGTATCAGTTTATATTGGTTCTATCATGAACCAGAGTTTGTCTGTGTGTGTATCTGTATGTCTGTGTATTCGCTCATCCATATATATGTATGTGCGGAGGTTGTCACTTGGTGTGGTCGGGAATCTGTGGTGAAACCGTGTCGCCGCCCCCCAGCCCCCCGGAAGGAGACCGGCGGTAACCCAGGCACACGGGGCGTCCACCAGCCCCCCGGGCCCGGAGATACCCGCCGCCGCCCGACCCAGGGCCAGCCGCGAGTCCACCCCGCACAGGACCAGGGCAGGGCGCCGCAGAGCCTCCCCCAGAACGCCCCCCCAGGAGGCAGGTCGGAGCCCGCCACAGCTATCCCCGACGCCTACCCCGGAGCCAACCACACGACTTCACCCCCAGAGGGGAGCCGGCAGAGGCTCATGTAGGGCTCCCAGCCGGGGGCCCCCAAGGAACAGGAGGCAGCAGGGTCCCGGATCCGCCCCGGGCAATCCCCCTCACACCGGTATGGGTCAGAGGCCATAAGACCTGTCACAGCGGACCCCGCGCCCACCCGGCACAGGGACCCACCGTCCACCCAGGGCAAGGCGCCCAAAGTCAGCCCCCGCCGAGCGACCAGTCCGCCGCCCACCATCACCCTTCCCAGGAGTCATGGAGAGCCACGGCCAGGTCCCCCGGGGCTCCCCCCGACAGACCGACAGCCGACCCAACTACCCGCCGCAGCGGCCAGCGCCCCAGAGCTCCACAACCGCCCCCCAGCCCAAACCACTGACCCCAGCCCAGCCGGGAGGCGGGCGGGACACAGGTACCCGGGAGGTCCCCCCCACCCATCCCCCACCCCCCCCCCACCAGGATGTGGTGTGGTGTGTATGCATGTGTGCTGTGGGATGTGTGTATGGGGAATGTTGGTATCTAGTATGCATTAAAAATGTGGGGGGGAGGATGAGGTGACAACACCCCGCTGCTTGCTGACAGCGGGGTAGTCGATATGCCCCACCCCACCCCCAGGCCCTAGTGTCTAATATGCCATAAAATATTGGGGGAGAGCGGAGACCCCTGGAGGGGGATAGGCCCACTACTTGGTGGGCCCGCCCCCCAACCCCCCCAATTGTCTTCCTGTATCTCCCCCAATGCCCTAGTTGTGTGTGTGAGAGTGATATACCAGATCCGGTGGGGGAGCACGGAGGGCAGGCAAGGTTGGCCACCCGGGCCGGCTGCTAGCTTCCTGACTAGCAGACCGTGTATCCCCGCCCACCCAGCCCCCCAGCCCGGCAGAGGCCAGTCCGCTCAGACCGGGGCGACGCCGCAGCGCTCCACAGGCACCACCGGTGCGGCAGGGCCAGGTCCGCCCCCGCTCCCCCGGGGGGGGAAGCCAACAGTGAGCGCCGCACCCCGGACGCCAGCAGGACCCGTAGCCAGGTCAGCACGGCATCCGCCATGACAGTCCAGGCCCCCGCCCCACCCACCGCTCGGAGACAGCCCAGGCCGGGCCAGGCCCCCCCAGTCCCGGGACCCCCCATGCCAGGAAGCCCACCCGCCTCTACCACCTTACCCGCCCGGGGGAAAAGAGACGCGTCGGTCCACCCCAGGGCAACGCCGGGGCGCCGCAGCGAGTGCCCCCCCCCACCTCACTGGGGAGCGACTCTAGCGGGGCCCCCCCGCCACCGGCAGGGGCCAAGCCGACCCATAGGGGCCCAGCGAGCCACAGCATACGGAGGCCTAGGGTCCCCCCCCACCCACGACGCAGGACAGTCCAGCCCACACCCGCAGCCCCCCCGGCCCCAACCCCCCCCCCCCCCCCAGCGCCCCCCGCACGAGGGCAGCAGCCGCCCAGCCACCCCCCCCCCCCAGTCCCCACGGGCCAGGCCCACAGCCACCGAGAGACAGCCGGAAAACGGGACCACCAGACGCCAAAGGCCACCAAACAGCCCCAGAACCCCGGACCCCCGGCCCCCACCCCAGGAGGCCGGCCAGCAGAGATGCCAGCCCCCCACTGCCCTAAGTAATATAGTTAATTAAAGGTGCCCAGGTAGAATTGAAGTCGGCCAACTGTTTTTTAAGTGAGGCAGACATTCTCTCCATAGAGATGTGGTCAAGCAGAAGATTTCTATATTGGCTTATACTTATTTTTTGTTTGTTTTTCCAGTTTAAGAGGATTGTTTTCTTGGCGATGCTTAGGCTAGTAATTAGCATGTGTTCTTTTCCTGTTTCTATATTTATTTGACTTAAATCTCCCAGTATACACAGTGCAGGAGAAGGTGGTATAGTGTGGTCTAGGCATGCTGATAGGTCCTCACATATCTTATACCAGAATGTATGTACAGGTGTGCACATCCATATAGCATGCATGTAATTATCGGCTTTGTCTTCATTACAGTTTAAGCAGGTGTTTGATTGTGAATACCCCATTCTGAACATTCTTTGTCCTGTGTAGTGTATTCTGTGTAGAACTTTGTATTGTATGAGTTGTAAGTCTGGGGTTTTAATCATTTTGAACATGTTAGCTGATATTTGTATCCAAAAAGTTTTGTCTGGGCTGATGCCTAGGTCTGTTTCCCATTTTTTAGTTGGTAAGGAGATTATTGTGTCATTTTCTGTCAGTAGAGCATACGTTTTTGATAATCTTCTGGGAGATGTGAGGTTTAGAAATTGATTTATTATTGGAGGTAGTTCTAGTTCCCATTTACTAGTTCTAAACCTTGTTCTAATTACAGATTTAATTTGCAGGTACTCGGGAAACTTACTACTGTGGAGGTTATATTGCTCCATCAGGTTCTGGAACGGGATGAATGTATTATGTTCGAGTATTTGTTCCAGGTGCCTTATTCCTTTTTCGTGCCATGTTGAGAAGTTTAACATAACTTTATTTCGCAGGATGTCAGGATTGTTCCAGATTGGGGTAAGTTTACAGGGTATATGTGAGGACTTAGTGATTTTAACAAATTCCCACCAGGCTGAGAGGGAGGTACTTATAGTTATGCTTTTAAAACATTGGTGCTGTTTAATGGTTGTACTGATGAAAGGTAGATCACAGATTCGGATATCTTTGCAGAATGTTTTTTCTATGTCTAACCATTGATTGTCCAGTGGGTCAGGTTTTATCCATTTATGGACATACTGTAGTTTATTAGCCAGGAAGTAATTATGAAAGTTTGGAAGTTCTAATCCTCCACAGGTTTTTACTTTTTGAAGGGTTTTTAGACTTATACGTGCTGGTTTATTTTTCCACAGGAATTTTGTGGTAGCTGAATCTAATGTTTTAAACCAGGTTGGTGAAGGTTTGGTGGGGATCATAGAGAAGAGGTAATTAATTTTTGGTAAGATCATCATTTTTATAGTGGCGACTCTACCCATAAGTGATATGGGTAGAGAGGTCCATCGTTGGAGGTCATTTTCAATTGTTTTAAGTAGCGGTGTATAATTTAGTTGAGTTAGATCTGAGATCCTAGACGATAAACTAATTCCTAGGTATTTAATGTTGCCTGATTTCAAAGGAGTCGGTAAAGATGTTTGGAGTCGGAGTTGATCGGTAGAATAGTAGATTTTGTCCAATTTATTGAGTAATCTGAGACTGCTGAGAATTTATTGATGAGTGAGATAGTACCAGAGAGAGTGTTTTGTGAGTTTTGAAGAAAGAGTAATACATCATCCGCATATAGGCTTATCTTGTGGTGCAGATTTTCTATTTGAATACCTTTTGATATTTCCATTTTCTCGAATTGCAGCTGCAAGCGGTTCTATAAATATGGCAAACAGTGAGGGGGAGAGTGGACAACCTTGTCTGGTGCCTCTCTGGAGCTTGAAGCTTGGAGATGTTTGAGCGTTTGTCCTGACCGAGGCACTGGGTGAACTATAAAGAATTTTGATCCAGGAGACAAAGTTTTGTTTGAATCCGAATTTATCCATTGTTGCAAGAAGGATTTTCCAGTTTACTCTATCAAATGCTTTTTCTGCGTCTAGTGACATAATTGCTGATTTAAGTTTATTGATTGTGCAATAGTCTACTATATTGATTAACCTGCGCGTATTATTTGTTGAGTGTCTGTCCTTGATAAATCCTGTCTGGTCTGGGTGAATTATGAAGGGGGTGATTTTTTCCAGTCTCCTCGCTAAGGCTTTGCAGATGATTTTAAGATCTGCATTTATGAGTGAGATTGGTCGGTAGCTGGATGGGAGTGAGGGGTCTTTATCTGGTTTGAGGTGGAGGCAGATATGTGCTGTGTTTATGTGTGGGGGGAGAGTGCCACTTTCCTTAATTTCCATTACCATTTTATGAAATATGGGTGCCAGTATGGGCCAAAATGTTTTGTAGAATTCCGCTGGGAATCCGTCTGGTCCTGGGGCTTTCCTGTTTGGCATGTGGTGGAGGGCATCATAGAGTTCTACCGTTGAAATGGGAGATTCTATGGTGCTGATCTGTTCGTTGTTAAGTGTTGGCAGATTTATAGAGTTTAGAAATGTGTCTATCTCTGTACTAGATGAGGTATTATTGGAAGAATATAAGTTTTTGTAGAAATCTCTGAAGATGTTATTTATTTCCTCCGGTGTGTGGGTTAAGTTCCCGTCAGGACCTTTTATGGAATGGATAGTTGTTTTTTCCTTATTTATTTTAAGTTGGTTAGCTAAAAACCTACTGGATTTGTTACTATGTTCGAAGTTTTCTAAGCGTAGCCTTTCCAGTTGGAACTGTGTTTTCCTTTTAATTATTTTATTTAATTCAAGTTTTAATTGTCGTATATTGTTCAAAAGGTGTTCGTCTTGTGAGGTGGTGTAAGCAGTCTCCAGTGTTTTAATTTTCTGTTCTAATTCTATTTCTAGTGAATTGTCTTTCTTTTTTTTAAATGAGGAGAAGGAGATTATTCTACCCCTTATTACTGCTTGCTGCTAAAGTTGAGCTGCTGGTCAGGAAGAAGTCAAGTCGTGAGTATGAGTTGTGTACCGGTGAGAAGAAGGTGTATTTTTTCGTAGCTGGGTTCCGGGAGCGCCAAGCATCACAGAGACCACAATCCTCCATATATTTTTTTAAGAATCACTGTCGACTGCCAGTTTCGTGTTGTTTCTGTCATACTGAGCCTGTCTAATTCTGGGTTGAGTGTCATGTTGAAGTCCCCTCCCAATATGACTGTTGTGTCCAGGTGAGTGGATAGTGAGGAGAAGAAGGAGTGAAAAAAGGAAGGGTCATCAACATTTGGTCCATATATGTTGGCAATGCAGAAGTCTGTACTATTGATTAGTAGGGTAATTATTATAAACCTACCTTCTGGATCTGTAATAGTGTTTTTATGTGTGAAATGTAACTTCTTATTGATCAGAAAAGCTACTCCTCTCTGTCTAGAGTTATAGTTTGCTAGGTACATGTGAGGGAATTGTAGTGAAGTTAACTGGCAGTCTGACTTAGGCAGGTGAGTCTCTTGTAGTAAGACAATGTCTGCTTCCAACTTATTAAGGTGATTAAGAACTTTAAGTCTTTTATTTTTAGAGCCGATTCCTCGTACATTCCAAGTGACAAGCTTCAGTGTGGTCATCCTGGCTTATCTAATTGTGTAATGTAGTTGTGTGTATTGTCTGTTTGTGTGTGTGTGTGTGTGTGTATATCTGTGTAATCAGTATTATAATCCTGTATATGGGTGTAGGTGTAAGTCTGGGTGTGCCTGTATGTATGTGGGGTGTGTGTCTGTGAGTGTATGTGTAGTTGCCTGACTATCTGTGTGTGTGTGTGTGTGTGTGTGCGCGTGCGTGCGTGTGTGTGCGCGTGCGCGTATGTGCGCGTTCGTGTGCGTGTTCGTGTGTGTGCATGTATTTGTACCGGTATATGCAAGGTCCTTATCGTGATGTGGTTGCTAAGTACAGTCAACATATCATGAATAACAGTGATAGCTAAGTTATACGTCTCAATAGTGAACAAGTGTGTAACAATACAATATGAATAAGATACAAGTATACATTCAGGGACGGGGAGACACAACAGACAAAATACACAAACAAATAGAAAAAAGTAACACAGAAAGTAAGGCATTTTAACAACAGTGGTGGCGGTGGGGGGGGGGTTGCTGTGCTGAGGTGTGCGACTATAAGATTGGCCTATTATTATTAAACTCTGGATAAATGATGGTAATAATTCGAATTTATATTATGCATATTGTACACATACATACAGACCTGTTTAGAAGAGCCAGGGGGTTACCTCTTTATCCCGGTATAGCTGCCCGTTGACGTACAGTTTATCCACTGCAACAACTGCCCGGGATCCTTCTGCCATGAGCTTCTTTCTCAGTGGAAACAGCCTCTTGCGTCGCTCCAGGATTTCCTTGGGAAACTGGTCGTTGACGCTGAAGTCCGTTCCTCTGAGCTCTCGTCCCCGGCTCTTCACCAGCTCCTTCTGTTTAAAGTGTTCGAATTTTACGATGATGGGACGCGGGCGCTGGCCGTCCTGCCGCCTTCCTCCTATGCGGTGTGCCCGGTGGAAGGTGATGTTCCTGACGGTGTCAGCCGGGACCTTGAGTTGTTTCTGTAAAAAGTCTCTCACCGTCACTTCTGGATCCTCTTCGGTTTTTTCCGGAATCCCAGAGAAAACCAGATTGTCTCTCATACTCCTCGCTTGGAGATCAATGATTGTTTCTTTAATGTTTTTATTTTAATTTGAGAGATGGCTGGTTTTTTCTGTGAGCGACGCCACTGAGCTTTTTAAATAATTATTCTCCGCCGCTAGTTCGGCCACCTGTTGCTGGCTGAATTCCAGTGACTCCCGTAGCGCCTGGAACTCTTTGTGGAGTAACTCCATCAACGAGAGTCGAGCATCAAAACTCGACAGCTTCCCGTTAATGGAGTTAAGGATCTCCAAAAAGTCATGGTCCGACGCAGGAGTTGTTGTTCGGGGAGGAGAAGCCGCTTCGGGTGAGTCCTTCTGGCGGCTTCTTTTGGACGAGGGTGTTTTCGGTGTTTTATCCATGACAAATCGGTGAAAACACTCGTCGATGTATTCCTCCAGGTTATCCAGTCTTCTGTTTGTCTCACTGTTTTTTTTATTACGGCTGTTATTGCTATTTTGGCCTCGGATTAGTTGGCGATATGCAGACGAAATGCTTGTATTAGATGCGCGCCGCCATGTTGGATTTCGCACTGATCTCACTGAATCTCGCGATACTACAGCATTACCACCACCTACAGCATTACCACCACCTTACAGCATTACCACCACCTAATCGTCGATAATTAAGAGGTTGTTTTTGTCAAGGGGTAGCAATGCATCATCACACAAAGATTCTGGTAATCCATTTACAAAATTAATATTACATGTTTTAAGGAGTTGATTATACAACGGTTGCCAGCAGGAGTAAATGTACACCATATTGTCAATAGGTTGTGAAATTAGTCTCAATGTGTTTTCAATAAGATCTTTGACAAAATAAGTTTTACCACAATTTGAGGGGCCACTAACCACCATGCTAAATGGATGCTGTAGGCAGTTATCAAAACCTTGGTCTGATTTAGTATCCATAAGGCAGAGTGGTATAATCAGAAAACACCCTACGCTTACTGTACACCACCTTGACCTTCTTAATAACTGTGGCGTTTTCAAGGTGGAACTGTCACATTTGATGGTTTCAGCTTCAGTCATCAAGTATGCACTGGTTATTTGATCAGCAACAAACGCCTGGACAAGACCCTTTAGTGAGTTGTGGTAACAGCCAATGAATTTTTGGCATTTAGTGGTACACATTTGCATTTGACTTGTGTTTCACCTTGTCGTGTGCAAAAGGCATAGCATTTTGGTGCCCCTGATACAAACTCTGTAATCTAATCTTCCTTGGTCAGACCACACAGAGAAGAAGAAAGAAAGACACACAGTTGTAAGTGGTGCTACTGGTGCAGATAATGATATAATCATAACATTAACAGTCATTGTCTAACTAACAGGGACACAGACTTGAGCAGCAGCCAACATTAGTGTCAGAATGCTAGCTGACGCTAACGCTAACTATTAGAAGGAGTGCTTCAAAGGTAATGATAAGGAATTTCCTGTTGTGGGTTTAGTACCCCCAAGAAAACTATTTAACTTCTATACTTTATATTTTGTTGATAATGTGAGTTTTTTTTAACAATGTAATGTTTATTTTTGACTAAGTTTGTAAAGGTTTATTTTAAAGTTATTTACAGTATTTTATTGTTCTTTACATTTATATTTTCACATACTTTATTTATCTCTCTATTCCTACAACAATATATGGTTGTTAATTATGATTAATCGTGATTAATCCACAGCTACCCTGTGATTAATCTGATTAAAAATTGTAATCTTTTTACTACATTTAAGATAGAATTTCATCATACAAAGTGCTACCCAGTTTTAAACGACGGCTGCCGCCTCTACCACAAGCTAGGGATACTATAAATTCCAAATTGTCATCAGACATTGAATCATAATTACTCTGTAATGCCTGTCATCATATCTTGTCGCTCCACTGCTATATCCACTGACGGGCAGTCTAGTTGGCCTCTTGTAGATTATCGTCAGTGCATGTTGTGCCGAGTTCAGAGTTGTGTTTGAGGTGTTGTATAGTTTGGGGGTTCGCCCCACAGGGGCAGGCTGCACTTGAAGCCTTGCCCCATCTCAGCATATTGTCGCCGGTCCTGGCTACCTTGGCTCTGGCTCTGTTGAGAGTGACCCGTCTCTCCTCTGTAGGTCTGCTCCTGGGGGAAGTGACTCACTAGGGGGTGGTAGAGCCTCATTATTGTTTGAGTCATTCTCCTTCCACCTCTCCAACTTGAAGGTGTTTGGCGGAAGTGCTCCGAGACCTTCAAGTCATGAAGCTGTGGCGTGATTCCAGCCGTCGGGGGACCTCCTGGCGTACGTACAGTTGGTATCTGGGGTCGTTCAGCTGCTTGTCACGCTCGGTTCTTGCTTGGGCTTCTCGGAGTACGCCAGGTGGGCAAATTCCTGAAAGATTGTACACTGCTGGCAGTGGGGTTGCTTTCAGAGTGCCAGTGATGGTGTGGCAGGTTCTTGGCAAGGTTGTCAAGGAGGTTGTTGCGGGTGGACACTTTCCTCCGGAGCTTGGTAACATGTTCTTTGAAGGACAAGGTCCTGTCCAGGATAACACCAAGGTACACGGGGTAGGGTGTGTTCTTTAGTTCTTTCCCTTCCCACATGATTCTCAGTTTCCTGGATGCATCTCGGTTGTTTAGATGGAAGGTGCAGACCTGGGTCTTGCCTGGGTTAGTGTTCAAAAACCATGTTCTGTAGTAGCCCGTTAGCGTCTTCAGAACATCCGTAAGGCGTACTTCGATGGTCTTGAAGCTTTTTGCCTGAGTGGCCAAGCAAAGGTCATCTGCATAGATTAACCTGCGGATGTTATTGAAGACGGGCTGGTCATTTGTGTAGATATTGAAGAGCATTGGTGCTAGTACTGATCCCTGTGGTAGACCATTCTTCTGTGTTCTCCATCGACTGCGTTTGCCATCCATTTCAACAAAGAAGCGGCGGTTTGTCATGAGTGACTCTATGATCGGAACAATCTGTGTGTTCTTGATCATACGAGCTACTTTAGTCAGGGGAGCTCGCTGGTTCACTGTATCATAGGCGGCTGTGAGGTCGACAAATACAGTACCAGTCTTACCTCAAAGCCATCTTCGATGAACTGCGTGAAGTTTAGCACTTGTCAGCAGCACACCGCCCCTTCTCTGAATCCACACTGATCACTGGTCAGTTGTCCCTCGACAGTGGGCTTGATGCGGGCCATTATCAGTAGCTCATACAACTTAAAGAGTATGCAGAGGAGTGATATTGGTCGGTAGCTTTTGGGCAACTTTGGGTCCTTGTTGGGACCTTTGCAAGTCGACACATCTTGGGGAGATGAGTGCCCTCGGCGCAGTTGTTGAATAGCTCTAGTAAGGAGAAAGGGAAGAAGATTTCATCACTTTTTTCAAGGACGCGTCTCATTTCTGTTTTCATCCTTTTGACGTAGCCACGTTCCTTGTTATGGGGTTTTCCGTCTAGCAGTTGTTTTGCCACTTGGTTCGGGGTCACTGCTGCAGTGCGTTGATCTGGCTCCTGGTCAGAATTCAGTTTTTTGATGGTCTTCCAAGCCTTCTTACTGTTGTGTGTCATATCCAACCCATCAATGGTTTCTTGCCAACGTTCCTTTCTTGCTTCACTGAGTGATGCTTGTAGGTTTTCTCCGAGCTCAATGGTTTCTTCGGCAAAGGGGTCAGTGTTATAAGCTTCACTGTACCTGTCGTAGGTTTCTTTGCTGGTTTCAGTTAGGCCAGGGATGTACTGCTTCCTACATCCGCGAGGGATGTTTCTCTTCGCAGCGTTCCAGATCAGTCTTTGGAAGGATTCGTAACCTTCAGGTGTTGAGTCTATGCCTTCTATCCCTTCTTCCAGGTCTGATGCTCTCGGATAGTTGAACCTGGGTTGTGGTTTCCTATTGGTGATAGGGGTGACCACGGTGGTAAGATGTACATTGATGGGTCTGTGTTGGGACTTGGGTATGGGGTCTTGTACTGACTTCTAAAAGGTCTGGTGGCGTCGAGAGGACACAAATGCCAGGTCAGGGTTGTGGGATCAGTGACATCAAGATTAGCATTTAGCAAGTTATTTCTCTGATTTAGATTTTCCATCTGTGCCGGAGATTGATCTAACCCATTCATTGTTACTGAAATTCGTGTTAATCCTGCTGAAATTTGTGAGGTTGAATTATCTGATGAGGCATCTATTTGCTCTATTTTTTTAGACATTGGTATGATTGTAAATCCGATAGCAATACTATCAAGATTAGCATTTAGTATGTCAATACTTTGGATTCATTTAACCCAATCGTTGTTAATGAAATTTGTGTTAATCTGGTTGAAATTTGTGAGGTTACATGATCTGATGAGTCCTCTATTCTCTGTATTTTTTAGGCAGTGACATGATTGTAGTAGCACACCTTATAAGAGAAACACTTTGTAATTAAACCTGTTTTTGGCTCCACACCTTGGTTATTTTCTCCACTACAACGATTAGTTTCCCTACAGCAATGATCGCAGGTTTGGAGTACATTTCCACATTTTGAAATGTTTTCTAAAGTTTGAACTAGTGATAACTGTACTTCCTTCATTTGCTTAAGGTCTTTCGACATTAAATTAATTTTGTGCTACAATCGCTCAAAATCTGTTTGGACAGGCTCTACTGCTTCTGCATTTGGCTCATAATTACTATTCATACATAGATCAACCAACTCATTTAGTAACAGGGGTGTATCATACAACAAATCTGGTGTTTGTAAGACTCTCTCAATCCTCATACAAGTGGGTATAGTCGGCACCTCGCGAACGTGTAGAATTGGTTCTGGTGGTGGGGAAGGCAAATTGAGTGAATCCCCATGTGCTAATATGGGAAACACGCTACTCTGATCACACACAAGACCCCCCAACGTATCATGTTGAGCCATAAACAGCTAACACGTATGAAAGCGTGAACTCCGTGGCACTGGTCAAACTACGTGTACTTATCAGTTCGTGCTGGGACCGATTAAATGAGCACAATCCTCCGTGTATTTTTAAAACGGTGAGCTTTGCTTCGCTCAGAGCGCCGCGAGCAGAGAGGCGAACAACTTATTGAGAGACAAAAAGTGAAGAGAAGTTATCCCCTCCAATCTTTGCTCAATTTACATATGAAGCATGTTATTGCATGCGCATAAATCGTCATTAAAAATGCATGTTTTTCGGAAAAAAACTTTTTTAACATGAGAGTCAGTGGGAGAATTTTCGAGCGATTCTCTGTCTATCAAATCGCCCCAGAAGAGGTGGAACCATAAAGCGTGACTTGAATCTGATGATTCTGATTGGACAATGAGAGATAATATGTCTAGAACACTGATAATAACTACCTTTACTGGCAGAGATGGCTGAAAGGAATATAAGTACTAAGGATCTTTGGAATTGCTGAGGAAAAACATTTCCCTTTCTCCTCCTAGTTGGGAGGGCATCGCCCAAATCGCTCCTTTGCACCGTCCGCCCCTGGCGTCAACGTTAGGTATCTTGGATGCTTATCTGAAGCCAGTATTTCCAGGGGCGACGGCTGTGGCTCTCTGCCTCTCTGTGAGGAACTGTTATGTGCGGCTGCGTGCGGCTTCTGTCTTTCCTCTACCTATCCCCCCCTCTCTGTCTTTTCCTCTCCACTCATCTGTGTCTGATTTCAGTGATTACCTTCCTGCGCTGTGAGTGGAGAGGGAGCAAATGTCATCATGGGGAGGGAAGTTTAAAAGGAGGAGGAAAGAGAGAGCGGAAGGAAGAACGGGCAGCCGGCCGGAGGACTTTTTCAGCACCCGTCCTTCCTCCACAGACAACTTCGCTACTTATCATTATGAGACTGTTTTTTCTCTTAAATTAAATTTTTGTCTCAGTTGGGTGGAGGTTGCCGGCAGTCCAGTTTCGGGTTTAGTTTAGTTGATCCGTTTTGAGGACGTGCTAGGTCCTACGGCCCATGGCGTGGCTGGCCTGGCGTTACTCACGTTTTGTTTATTTTGCCGGGATCTCTTACCCTTTCTTCTTTTTCGTCTGAAATTACGTTTTGTTAAATAAAAACAATCATTAATTTGGCAACTGTTGTGGCGTCCTCTTATGTTTGGTCTCCTATTTCGAGCCATACCTCTATTTCCCAGCCAACATGTACATGTGGGCCCCATATGGGTTACAAATGGGCCACAGGGGTACCATGTGGGCATGGGCTTGAACCGGGCAAATACTGCCGGTCCCATATGGTTTCAGTGACATGGGTCCCATAAAGTCAGCCCATGTGGGATGACTATATGGGACCCATAAGGGATATGAGTCAGTATAGTGGGCATGGGGTGGAACTGGGTATCATGTATTGGGCCCCATATGGTTCCTTCAACATCCGCGCCGCGAACGCCAGGTTACTGCCGCGAACGCCCGTGATTCTCGGCCGTTATTAGCCGTTCTCCGGGACGTTCGCCTGTTCCCGATAATGCCCGATCACTGTTGATAACGGACGAGGGGGAAGCCGTGGGGGAGGGGGGTGCGGGGGCCGCCCGCTCGCGAACCCCCGCTAGGTGCTAACGGCTCTAATTAGCATATCAATGTAGCGATCATCAGACCTGCTCTGACTGACACAAACAACCATTGGATGAAAGCACACACAGTTCCACAGTAAAATCCTCTGTGATTGGACAGCAATCCCCTCATTCATTGGTCACCTTTGGAACACATGATCATTTGCTCCTCCCATTTGTAATAATGATTATAATAATACAGATATTAATAATAACATTATTATTAATGATACTACTACTAATTATTCTTATTGCTATTATTATTTATGATAACTCCACATCACAATAGAGAATAAGAGAGATAAGAAAGTACATATAGAAAGTGAAGCTTTATTAAAAAAAACAAAAAAAAAACACAAATAACATGCTTTATGAAAAATCTCTCTTGGATGCTTCAGGGTCAGAAGTTGGAGCAGGTCTTGCAGAGAGTGCCCTATTATGCAGCCTTCTGTGGTGGGTTGTTCAGTACTCTGGGTCCCTCTCCAGCCTCTCTTGTTGAAGGATGGAGGCTGAATATCCACCCAGCTTCTCCATCAGCTGAGCCATCAAATCAAATCACATTTTATTTTAATTTAAAGCCCACAATTACAAAACACAGTTTGTCCTCCATCCTCCTCATCAGACATCAGGTCAATTGTGATGCCCCTGCAGAAGTCCATCTCATCCTTGGTTAAAACAGCCCTCCTCGCTTCCATCAGCTGGAAACACAAGTAGTACAATTAGTGCTGCTCCATGTGTGTATATATACACACACGTATGTATGTATGTGTTTGTCTAATTAACCAGTTAGTTGTGTAAAATGTCACAATTAGTACTTAGTATTAAGGTAAAGAAAAAACATTTTTAAATCATGCACTGATTTCAATCGTACCCTCTTTCTTCTCTGTCTGCTCCGGGCTGCACCTCTCGGTCTGGCTGACTTTATCTGTTCATATGTAAGTTCTTCTGGAGTGTCTCGTAGTATGTCTTACATGCCGCTGACAAAAAGAGAGGCAACAGGCATTAATATATATATTTTAAAAAACACCACAAACAAGACAATTTTTTAGATTAAAGTTACTTACATATAAAGACTCCAGAGTCTACTCCACACACATCCGGCCTTGCAGAGAGAGTTTCCACTAAATGTAAAGTCACAGCGGAATTGTGGGGCGAGTCAAGCTGAGTCTGTCAGCAAATCAAAAATACAGTCAGGTCAGACAGTTTTTTTTCCTTAAAATCTTACCCTTGTATGGAGTCATAGCGCCTGTCGTTTCCCTCTGAGTTATGAAAACGAGAGAAACATATTTACTGCAATTTTGGGATTGTGCACCCCTCTTTTCCTCTTCAAATCAGAACAGCTACGGTTTGCTCTGGATCCACAGCTGCTTCCTCCAGAGACACCAGTCTGACCTCCATGGACGACATTTTGGTGTCTGGGTCCCTATAGAGTAGATACATGTGTGAACATTTTATGCTCCTCAGTATTTGGATTCTACAAAATTACAATTCTACTTACTTTTGCTGTTCACACGTTCTTTCAAGGTCCCAATTGACAGCTGATTGGCACAGTTTTTGCGTCTGTTTGAGTGTCTGTGTGGATAAAATGACCCTGGAATGGAAAATAGTAAAGATTAAAATAATATTACGGCTCATACAAAAAAGACTGGCATTACTTTACTTGAATCTTCGTCATATTTACAATAAGTTGTTCTGTTCTCTACTCGAACATAATACACGTCTTTAGCTTTAGCTGCATATCTCAAGTGTTTCAACATATGTAGGATAATATACACACATTTCCTTACGTTATGTTTACTGGCGTGAGAAACACACGCAAATGAAACACGGGCAAATACGTGTAGCTTAGCACTTCGCCGCCTATCGCTAATGCTACACGACAGAACATATACACAAAGACAGTTTCATTGTTGGAAATACTTACAACTTGAGCTGCAGTTAATCCACCACGTAATGTCGACACTGTTCCTTCGTTTAGATGAAGTTGTGTGCTAAGTCCAGCATGGTACTACCCGAAGTTTGAATAACACTTCTCTGTGAAGCGGTAAGCATACACACGGAGTGTTTTGGGAATGTAGCAGCGGCATTCCCATCAAAAATAAAAGATATCCACTCCGCTTTTCTGTCCTCGTCGACAGGAAGAATGTGGAGTGTCTGGTGTTGGTTATTACAACCTAATACAGAGCAGTCAGGTCAGTAGAACACATTGCTGGAAGATGTGTTGTAAACACATCCACTGTGCAGTTAAGCTGTACTAGAGAAACGGTGACAGTAGTCATACCACTCTGCACACTGGCTGAAATTTAGAACAATTCAGTTCAAGTCTTGTGGCCCTTTCTCTGAAACCGCTGAAGTGTAAAAAATTAAAAAAATTCATATGTAGAACCTTCTCTTCTTTTTGGGGGCAGTTTATATAGATATTGTTATACGATATACAACATGTAAACTCTTTTAAACTGTCAGGCACCTTTATAGATTTTTATTAAAGTTATTGTCTTATGTTTTCTCATCATTCATAGTAAAGTTACCATGAACAGCTGGGAATCTACACACAATGTTGATACATGGCATGACTAAGTTTAAAGGTGTGGTGGTTTAATCCAGTTTTTAACCACATAATACAATTAAATAATACTCCAATTGTTCAAAGAAATAATGGCTCTTCAAAATGTAAACTGAAATTCCTTCTACAGGGAAACTATTGAGCAAAACTCAATGGCTCCTGAGACAGTATCTTTTCCATGGTGACACACACTCCTGATTTGCATTTGAACAAATCACAACATGGTCATTTACATATGAAAACCTTACCCTCTCCTAGGATCTGGGGGGGTGACTTTCTCACCTAGACTGCAAGTTTACGGCAATTCCTGGCAGTTATCGGCAACTGACTGAAACACCCAGTTGACTGGAAGTTTCACGGCAATTCTCAGGGGCGATAACTGCCGAAAATCCCACTTATCATGCAGTGAAACTAGGAGCGATTCACAGCTATAAAACAACCTTAATTCAAACACAAAGTTTATGGTTTTAAGACCCACAATACTGTGATTTGAAGCATGTAGTGGCTTCTTCAAAACTTCAACTTGTGTAATTTTGAAAAAAACGGAAATCCCTAATTTAAAAAAAAAATTTTTTTCCTGTTTTTTCTTGTTTTGCGCTTTGCCGACTTGTTCCCGCTTGGTCCGTGGCGGGTCACAATTGCTTTCAGTTAATTTAGGATTGATCCATTTTTTTTGTGTGTTTCAAAACCTTAAAGGAATTAAATGAAACTAGACGTCATAACCACTTTTCAGAGCTTCAAAACCACACAGGAATTACATGAAGACAGTCCCGATTACCACACAGGAATTACACCGGACCTTAATATTCAAACCGCACAGGAATTATAGAATATCTTGACAGCAACCACACAGGAATTATAGAATATCTGGACAGCAACCACAAAGGAATTACTACTGTCTAGCTGGGTTTCACTCATGTGCACTAGTCTCCAAAACCACACAGGAATTACATGAGACCGTCCCGATTACCACACAGGAATTACATGAGACGGTCCCTATTACCACACAGGAATTACACCGGACCTAAATATTCAAACCACAAAGGAATTATAGAATATATCGACATTCAAACCACAAAGGAATTATAGAATATCTGGACAGCAACCACAAAGGAATTACAACTGTCTACCTATAGGTTTCACCCAATTACACAAGATTTACAAAACACCGCACTCACTTTTAAATAGATGGAGCGTCCACTGGTCAGTACCTGTTCCTGACATCAGGCGGAATTCCTGTCCTCCTTGGTGGAGCGGAAATTTTCCTTACTGGTATTAACCTTTAGTCAGAACTCAGAACCTGAGCAGTGGAACGTCCATCCCATCCGCGTCGCCAAAATGTGAAAGAAATTTCTCTGGAGTCATCGGTGTTGAGTAAATCAAGTCTTTACTGCATGCATGAAGGACAGTCGCTGTCACCAAGATGGTCTAAATGTTCTCTGACTTTGCTTCAGAGAGCTCAAACATATATACAGTGACATCAAAGCATCTTACAAACACCATAAAACATCCAAGTTGCAAAAAGACAAAACACTTTGTTTATGACCGACAAATACCCTGTGCGCCTCATGCCGACCCCTGCTTTTACGATCCCATCATTTGTTCACTGTTGGTTAATTGTTATCTTTAAACATACAGAAAACCTTACATTAAAAACTCCCCCACGGACAGGAAAACAATGTATTTCCCACAATGGGTAAAACAGCTTTTAAGTTTTTTGCGCTGTTTTCATGGAATAAGTTGCAGAAGCAGCTCAAGCTTCAGGATCTATTAACTCTTAACAAATTTAAGGCTGTTGTCATGAGTTTGAAGTCGGATTCCATCGGAAATTGTGAATGTTTTTAGTCAATCTTATTTTTTATTTTTGTTTCACTACTGCACTTAATAATGAACTCGTATTTTGTATTGTGTTTTATGTGTAACTGTGTTCTGCTGCCCATCCTGGCCAGATCTCTCTTGTAAAATATATTTTAATCTCAATGAGACTAACCTGGATAAATAAAGGATAAATAAAATGAAAAAAATGTGGGATGACCATATTGGTCCCATAACGTATATGAGTAGGTAAAGTGGACAAGGGGTGGAAGTAGGGAAGTTATGTGGGCCCCATATGGGTTACCTAACATGAGACCCATATGGAAAGCCCATGTGGGGCAACTCTAAGGGCCCCATAGCAGATATAAGTGGGTAGAGTGGGCATGGGGTGGAACTGGGAAAAACTCAGAAGTGAGATTTGAGGGGGGCTGAGGCTTGCATATTTCAATCCACACTTGCTTCAGGGCAGGTGATAAAAATATTAGGTTGTGTGAAATTCACAGGAACACTCCATCTTGACCTCCTGATCCATAGCCGCGGGAACAGCAGGGGGTGTTGAAAAAAAAGAACTCAGCGCTGTACTTAACTGATTAACAAATATAGGATATACACTGCGGTTTGACTCCTACAGAATGGCAATAGTGTTACATGCATCTGTGACAAAGTCAACTACGTTATCTATTCACAAACAGATATGCCAGGGGTATATCCCCAGCACTATTTAGGATCAACAATTGTGTCCTATGTACTTCTAACATTTTTATCAATTTATCATGAACACTCGCACCTCAAACCTCCACGAAATAATGTACCTACTAGAAATACAATAGCGGTCATTTTTACAGTTCATACATTATTTTGATAATTTCAATGATCAAAGTACAAAGTGAAAATAATTAGATATAGAAATAGAATAATGTGCAGTGATGGGAATAACGGGAGTATGAGTAATGTAATTGATTACTATTCTCATTATCATAACGCCATACTGCCAAAAAATGTGTCACGTTCCTTTATGAAGGCAGTTCAAACAGGAATGGCGAACCCTGCGGCTTATATAATGATGCGGCAAATAGATTTTTACAGGCTAACGGCTTCCACGGGGTGCTCTAGCAGGACGCGCAAGAGCGAGACAGCCAGGTGAAAGAGATAATAGAAAGAAGACGCTAGTGCGAAGAGCAACTTTAGCTCAAGTCTGCCAGTGGATCCTGACAGCGTGGGGCAGTGTGAAAAAATCCATGATCACCAGCGGGTTTGGAAAGGCTGGACTGCTGCGTGATGAAGAGAACGGCACAAGCACAAATGACAGTGAGAGCGACAACGAAAGAGAGACTGTTTCTGACAAAGTCATTCTGAGGTTGTTCAAGTCCGACTGAAGAAGACGACTTCAGTGGTTTTAGTGTGCAGGAGGAAGATGTATGGAGTTAGATTTGTGTCTTTATTATTCAATCAAACAAAGGTTTGCTTCAATCAAAAAAATGTTTTCAATCAAAAAAAACCCTTTTAATCAAAGAAAAAATTGTTTGGATGCAAAAATATATTTGAGACTCAAAAAAATGCATTTGAACACTGTTTTTCTTTGATTGAAAATGTTTTCTTTGATCGAAGTGAAGGTTTTTTGGTTTGAAGCAAGTTTTTGATTGAAGTAATGCTGTTTTGCGTTTGGGCCATATTATGGGTAGGACAGTTGTGTCTTAATTATTCAATCGCAAAAAAAGTTGCTTCAAAGAAAAAAAATTAAGTGTGGTTGTTTTTTATTGAAATTTTTTTTTTTCGATTTGAAGTGAAAAAAGTTTTGAAGTCGTTTTTTTTTTGTTTGAAGTGAAAAAAGTTTTGAAGTCGTTTTTTTTTTGATTTAATCATTTTGACACAAACGTTCCACAGTGGGCGGGTGCTTCCCCATTGGTCAGACATGTTTGAGTGACAAGTGTCTACACCAATGATGTCTTTCTGACAAGCAAGTCATGGTCGCCAGCAAGTCAGGTCGCAGTGCAGTGGCAAAACAGTATTAAAATGATTTGTGTCGTGTTATTATCCCACTCTGTTTGAAATTTCGATTAAACATAAAGCTTGGTGTTAGATATCTCATGCCGTCATAGTGCACGAACGGCTAGCTGATAACGTTAGCCCATGGCTCTGCACACTGAATGAATTGTTTATTTTACTTAAGTACAGAGGCTTGCTATGTGCTAGTGCTATGTTATGTTATAATAAGTAACGTAATTAGTGGTCAAACAACAGTCCACAGGCCAACTGTTGCCCGCAGCCCTGCCTGTTTAGCAGCAACAGGTAATGCAGAGCCTCTGTTCTCACACAGCCCACAAGTACAGCTGTTTGACTATCTCGCTCTCTCTCTCTCGCGCGCGCGTTCGCGGGTAGTGGTCTCCCCACCATTAAACGCTCACAGGCAGGTGCTTTTATTTTGAAAGCGGGACATACATATGCCGTTCCGTACGGGAACGACGAACCTCCCCCCGGTGAGGAGGAGGCGGCCAGCGGGGGCAAGAGAAGGCGCAGCGAGTACACATGTCCGCGGCCCAGGGAAGCGGCGAGGTCCGGCGAGAGGTGCTGTAAAAGCAGACGGCCGGAGCCGCCTGCCACCTTCGCCCCGAGCCTTTCCAAGCTGACCTAGAGCCGGTCGCGGCGCACCACCGGCGGAGGAAATGCGTCCCGTGGGGGCCAGCCGACAGCCGGGGGCGAAGAAGACCCTGCGAGGGAGCTCTCTCCACACACTGGACCCTACCTTACAGGCAGGGCTGCGGGCAACAGTTGGTGTAGACACTTGTCACTCAAACATGTCTGACCAATGGGGAAGCACCCGCCCACTGCGGAACGTTTGTGTCAAAATGATTCAATAAAAAAAAAACGACTTCAAAACTTTTTTATTAAAAAGTGTTCAAATGAAATTTTTTGAGTCTCAAATATTTTTTGTTATTAAAAACTTTTTTTCTTTGATTGAAAATGATTTTTTGATTGAAGTGATTTTTTTTAATTGAAGTGATTTTTTTTTTGTTTGAAGCAACTTCTTCTTTGATTGAGTTATTAAGACACAAATGTCCTACCCATAATATGGCCCAAACGCAAAACAGCATTACTTCAATCAAAAATTTGCTTCTAACCAAAAAAACCTTCTCTTCGATCAAAGAAAACATTTTCAATCAAAGAAAAAAAGTGTTCAAATGCATTTTGAGTCTCAAATATATTTTTGCATTCAAACAATTTTTTTCTTTGATTGAAAAGGTTTTTTTTGATTGAAGTGAATGTTTTTTTGATTGAAAACATTTTTTTTGATTGAAGCAAACTTTTTTTTGATTGAAGCAAACTTTTTTTTGATTGAATAATAAAGACACAAATCTAACTCCATAAAGATGAAGATTGATGAAGATTTGAGGAAGAAAGTACTTACATTACGTAAAATAATAGTTACTAGCAATATTTACTTTCCAAAGTAACTAGTTACTTTTAGAATGTGTAACTCAGTAACTACTTTAGTTACTTTCTGGGAGAAGTAACTAGTACTGTAACTAGTTACTTTTTTAGACTAACTTGCCCAACACTGGTAATGTGAATATAGGTGACAGTATGAGGAAGCATGTGAATTCTACCAAGGGAGAATATTGATAAACAGAAATTGAATTCGCTCTTGAAATTACAGCTAAAAGCCCCTTTTATTTGATTATTTTTCATTTATAGCTCAATAGAAATTAATTATTTCGATGGTCACATCTGTGTGGACAGTGATCAATATGCAGACATTTTTTTTGTTTTGCCCTGGTTGACAGTGAGTGATGCGTTTCAGGACCTGTGTGGTGTACAGCAGAATTAGCATCTTTACGCACGTGAGAAGCTCTCTTCTGTTTCTACCAACCAGGCTTGTTTTCTTGGCTTCTGATGTTCTTGCCAACTCAAGTGAAGTAAAAAAGTAATCTTTATTGTGATGTCCCTGCCTTTTAATGTGTAAGGCTCCACCAATACCAACGCCACACTGTGGTGGCTGCAGTACCCTTTCTCAACACTTGCTGCAAAGTTACATACTGTGACTGTAGACATGAAAGCAGCTGTTAGGTGTGTAACAAGTTGAAAAGTGTGAGACTGGATTGTTACTGCTCTGCATTCATATACAGTCAAAATAACAGTTGAACTTGCAAAACAATGTGACAGTGTTGTCATCAGCATTATCTTATATGCTGTGGCATGTTCGGGATGTAATTAATTATTTGGCTAATAAAAACAAAATTAATAATCAATTTTTAAATAAAAAATAGTTATTATTTTTCAGGGCATAAGTTTTTGTACTTTATATGTAATTATGTTTCTTAAAAACATACTTTCAGAAGATCCAGATCAGCTGCCTGTCATTTTGTTGTGAATTATTCATCTGTTGTGCTGGGTTAGTGGATTAACACGGGGGGTAAAACAGGGCTATTGTGTTTGAAAAATGGTTTGATGGATTCTAAGAAGGCAGTCGCTGTGGCCTCCTAAAAAGTAGGAGTTTGCGCGCAATAACGGTCACACTGCACAATTTTATTTAGAATTTCTTCTTGAACGGCGCCGACAGCAGCAAAGAGCAGTACTCTGGTGAGTAGCATACCTGTCTCTCTATTATGAAAAAATATTGTATTAACCCATCATTATTATTGAAGTATTGTGAGCTAAGACACTAAGAATTTGCAAAAATGCTTGTTTGCACTCACTAATGTTCCAGTGAGTGTTTTAGCTAGCTTTAGCTAATGTTAGACTAATATTAGCTAAAACTTAACTAAATCCGCTCCCTATACACAGAGTTTGCAGAGTGCGTAGGGCCCCAAGTACCTGGTGCACCAGGTACCGAGAATGCACATACAATTTAGTATTGCACACTATCCAGTAATTCAGTTCTGTATAGTACACTATACACTATAGTTTAGGGGAAATACTTTGTTTAGGACAATAAGGTAGGTATTAAGGTCATTGAGTGTGAGAAAAATAGTTGTGTGTACGTGTGTTTGTTTGTTTAGATCATACTTCATTACTACATTACACTACATTACTTCCTTTATAACTTATTCATGTGCATAATATTTTTTTTTTTCTTTGGAGTCTGCAGTTTTTATTATTACTGTTGTTATGAATGCTTTATGTTACTTATTACTTTATATTGATGATGGTGCTGCTGTTACTGTTGTTCTATAACCTTAATATATACATTTCCATATATTTAATGTCAATTTTAAAATGAATAGTAAAGATTTGATTGGAACTTCGAGGCAGTATAAACAATTTTGTATTCAAAAATGCGTGCTGAATTAGCCCAGCATCGATGTTTGGCAACTTTTTTTTTGTTGCTGCTGCTGTGTTACATTAAATTAATTTTTAAGCTATATCTGTTCCATCTGATTCTAGGCATTACAGTGGGAAATGCATTACAGGGGAAAAAAGGAGTAAAATACATTTATTTTATCTGATTTTATTTTATTGAATCATTTAAAATGTGTTTTAAAATTATATTTCTATTTATAGTTTTCATCTACAAGTGCATTAAAATTGTGAATTTCACCTGAAATTAAATTTTTGGTGGGTGAACGTTAACCACACAGTATTTACATGTGCAAAAACTGCCTCCTGTTGACTTCTCTCAACCATTGTCTTCATGTCACATTTAGATTTGTCCAGATCACAGTTCTTCACTGTTGGAAACTCTTCTTCTTTGCCACGTAAGTAATTTGAATGTAATAGTTTACCATATACACAATCTGTTGTCAGTTCATGCTCATTTGTCATTTTCAGCTCTGATATTATTGCACTTGCAAGCTCAAAAATTGTAGTCGGCCACATGAAGTGCATGATGGTGGACAGTTCCTCTGCTCAGTTTCATTCATTCTGTAAGCATGTGTGTGTTCGGGCTGTTGGACCAAACTTTGGGAGTAGAATATAATTTGAAAATTAAAAAACAAAACAATGATAATCGAATGCTGTAATTACTAATCAAATGTGTATTTTTTAATACATATGTGTCCAGCCATGGCAAAAGCGTTCACAAGTCTACTTTGGGACATTTGGAGTTATTTACAGATTCCGAAAGTGTGATTTCTAAGCTTTCCAGCAATGTCAAACACATGTCCATCTGATCATTTTTGAAGAAGATGTGGCCATTTGAATGTAGCCACTCCTCAAACTGCTTTAGGGAGAAATTCAGCCTAAAAGATTTTGACCTTCTTGAGGAGCCAGGCCAATAGCTGCTCATTTGCATCACATTAACATGGTCACAACCCCCCACCCAGTCTAGCTGTCAGTGACATCTGATATCTGTTAGCCCACAGGACAGAAACAGTGTAGCAGTTTGAAAACAAAGGAATGAATGTAGTTCATGTCAATGTAGTGTTATTTGCCTTAAGTACTTCAGTGAACTGATAAGAATCAGAATTTACTTTATTGATCCCCAGAGGGAAATTCTTCTGTTACAAAAAGCACTTGAATAAAAATGAGAAACAAGAAAGGTGAAAGATAGATACATACTTCAAATATCAAATAAAATATATCTAAGTGTGTGAAGGAGAGTTCAATATTTTCCAGACCATGGACTATATTATCATCTTCAATACCAGTTCCTCCCCCACAATGTGGCTGTACCCACTCTGTCCATCACAGTTGATATGCGGGCTAAATAGTGACATCACAAGCGCACCCTCTTCTGCCTACTCTTCTGTGCTGTAACCTTTGGTGCTGGGCATGTGAAGTCTTTTGCCTCATCAGAACAGAAAGGCCTGATTTTTTCCAAAAGATACGTCTGCCTGTTCATGGTCAGTCCAGGTGGGGCCAGGACGGGAAGACTGTCAACAGGGGGCAGAACTCCTGGGTTGCGCAGTAGCTGAAACTCTATAGGCTCTGCATCACTGTGAGTTTGAGCAAGCACCACACCTGGTCTGTTGGCATCAAAGCTGTGACAGAATAGAAGCACACAACAGGATATTTAAAACATGGCTCACTGTTCACATGGAACACTATTATGTCCATTCGTGATTTTTTTATTCATAAAATGCAGAATTTTGAATATAAATACCTAAAGTTCTGATAACTCTTGATCTGTGGGAGCTTTCGAAAGTAGGGACTCAGATGTGTCTGCCAGTCGATAGTCTTTACTATCACTCTGCCATCTGCCGTTCCAAAAAGCTGCGGAATATTGAGGCGACTGTCAGCAGAGCTGTGTTCCACTACCTGTTGACAGCAAGAACCACAATGAAAATAATTATTTAACTTTTCCAAAAAAATCACATTTTACACATTACATATAGCAGTCTATATAAGCATTTGGCTATTGTATAGAAATCAATTTATACACATACCAAGAGCCTTAGCCGACCTCATGTATAGACGCCACACTGAGGCCTTGGACACATGGGTTGGCAGCAACTTCACATGCCAATCCTTATGCCCATCCTTATTCCAGGAGAACAGTGAAAAAAAATAAAAAAAATACTTGTTTCAGATCATGGTTCATGTTAACAGGCACTTTATCACTGAATCAGTATAGATTGATCAGTAGTATTGCTTGAATTATGTGTGAATGCCACACCTTTATGTGCATGAATTGCACGTGTAATTAACACGTTCATCACACATTGTGTTAATCATGTGTGATTCATGCATGCAAAGGTGTGGCATTCACACATCATTCAATGCAATGTTAGGTTTCGAACACGGGAGTTTCGTCTCAAAGCATTTGAATCATCAAACTGAACCTGCGGGTGTACAAAATCTCAAAGAGGGCCATGACATGCTCCTCTTACGGCTTATAATACACTCATCTGACCGAACAAAAGTTTCGATGTGCGCTTCAATCTCATTGTAATAATACAGTACCGAGCTAGCGAGCTAATAACAATGTAGCCAAACGGCGTTATGAAACGCACAGTGGATTATTAAAAGACAGCGTCCCTATGTGCGTCTGTATGTGACTTTGAATGAACACTAACATAACATAGATTAACAACGTCAATGAAAACTCACCCCATAAGAAACTGAAAGGTATTCCGGCAGACTTCAGTGCCTCTGATCAGATAAGAGGTCCGGGCGTGCTTCCTTTTCGTCGCAGTTTTACGTCTGTTCGCCTCCAAAAGTCCAATTAGATAAGAGATAGAGCGGTGCTGGCATCATGTCATCATGTCAGACAACTACCGTGTGTGTCCTGCTCTCTTTCAGCCGCGGAATAATCATCTGTTTGTTGTTTTTGTGACGATGAAGTCTGCTAACACGTTAGCATAAAGATCACTAGCTTAAAATGCTAACAATCCACACACAGCCGTCTCTGTGCTTTCTCTGTCCCTGTCCGTGAAGAAGGGAGCTGCTCAGCCACAGACTTATTGTCCTGTTCTCTTTACCTTCCTTTGTCAAACAAAGCTTTGATGATGTCTGCTTTGATGATAATCACGCTTTAATTTCACACACTGCACACATACGCTGGAAAGTTCCAGGGCTAACTCTCTCCTCCCCTCGCTCACTCTCTGAGTGAGACCTGCATATTAATTAGCCATGTGTATTCTCCGTGATCGTCAGCTGATTGGCTGGAAAAACAACAGCTCTGGAATGTGAGATCGCCACACCCAAACTAGGAGCGATTCACAGCGATAAAACAACCTTAATTCAAACACAAAGTTTATGGTTTTAAGACCCACAATACTGTGATTTGAAGCAGGTAGTGGCTTCTTCAAAACTTCAACTTGTGTAATTTTGAAAAAAAAGGAAATCCCTAATTTTGAAAAAAAAAAAACGTTTTCCTGTTTTTCTCGTTTTGCACTCGGCCGACTTGTTCCCGATTGGTCCGTGGCGGGTCACATATGGTAAAACGTGTTGACGGAAGCCCGGCCCTCCGGTACTCTGCCTCTTCCCGTGTGAAAAACAAAATGCTTTGCTCAAGTAGACCCTCAAAGAACAATAACGTTTTCTGAATCACAACAATCTCACGTTCAGTCAGAAATGGCTGATGGTGATAAAACACCCACGGAGATCAGATTTTACGACAACTACATCATTTATATTGTGTAAATCTAACTTGTCTAGTATAATAATATAACAAAATCAGTAACTATTCTGCCTCCTTCCTAAAGTCTTTACTTTACACAAGTGTACAAATGCATGCAGGGTGTTAAGGTGAAAAAATAACTTTATTATTCACAAAGGAAAATGTTTTCCCATCATATTCAAGAGTACAAATTAAAATAAACAACGAGCCAAATCTAAAAGCTTGTCTAACGGGTGATGTGGGACAGCTGGAGGAGTCACAGTGGTGAAGAGGAGCAGAGCTGGATGCTGTGAAGAGTTTACTTTTTTTCAGGATAACAAAACTTTCAGCAAAATATACCAACTGGGTGAGCTGTGAACATTATAATGTTGTCTATATAGGCGTCTTCAACAAACATGAATAACATTAAAACATTTCAATAACACTGACATTATTCTCCAGCGAAAGCAAGGTGACTTTACTTTGCTAACAGTTTACGTGTATATAACGTGTGTGTAATTGTCTATCAAACGTTACTTTTACAAAGTTGTCGCTTCACTGCCGACAACTATATCACATCGATTATGAGCAGAAATAGAGTGGAGTATTATCGTCAGTGTTGGAGCCGTTTTGCCATTTTTTTGTTTCTCAGAATTATTCATTTAGAATTTGCATAGTATGAATGAAATGCTGATATTTGTTTAGATCATTATTAGATATTTATTTTGAGCTTACATGCTGTGCATGATTTGCCGTTCTGTCTGACCTGTGGAAAGTGACGTCATGTGCGACTACATATATATGGTGACATTCTGATGGCCGGGTAGAGCAGAAGTGGCAAATAGTTTTTCAACCGTGTGAATGCGATGGAGCTACGTTTTGTTTGTATTTTACTTTGGTTAAGTTTGGAGGTTACTAAGACGCGCGTTGGTCTGAAGTTAACCTCCGCGCTGAAGTGGTTGCTGCCAAGCTGCCGCTTACAGTCAGTCTTACCTCTCAGTGACATCTTCCTGCTCGAAATGGAGATCATAAACCCTCTTGAGTTTACAGGTTTGCCTTTGGTGAAGAAGCTAAGCATAGCTTAGCATAGCCGACATGAAGCTTTCACAGCTCTGAATCTCTGACCGGCAAATAATGGGAACTTACTGCTTGTCCTTTCGTTGTTTTTACTGCACGTCCCGGTTTAATTTAGCACCATAGAGAAAAAAAAACTGTAATTTGCAGATCCGTAATGTATTCGCCAACTAATTCATCAAGGCGTGAGCTGTGTAAACTTAACACAACTCACTCTCCGCTTCACTGTGGCTACGGAAGCGAGTCAACGCTGCTGTGAGATTTCGAGCCGGAAGTGAGTGAGCGCAGAGCATTCTGGGAATTGTTGTCGTTTGTGTACATGAGCGATAAATACATTTTTCTGCCTTTCTCGGCCAAGAAGGCACTTTCTTCAAATATTATTTCACATTTCTTCTCCATAGATGACCCATATTTAATAGACATTCAACTTCCCAGCGGTGAAATATCTCTTTAAGAAGGGAGAAAAAATCAGATTACTAAGTATAACAATCTGATTAAATAAGATTCTGTTAAGGTTCTTAATAAAGAACAGACAGTTGTAATTAGGACCCGGGAGCAGACAGACAACGAGAGAGTGTAAATGATAAGAATATATATTTATTTACAGATATGAAGTAATAATGCAGTAGGTGAATGTATCAGTGATGTTGCAGCTGAGCCGGGTGAGGTCAGTTGCAGCAGAGCGAGTGTCAGAGTTTGTATGTTGCTTCCGTCTTGGAACAGACTCACTCTGAGTTGGTGTTTTGGAGAGAGTTGACGACGAGACTGGAGATGGTTGGTGCCACTTGTCGAGTTGGGGAGAAGAAGACGACAGCAGGGCGACAGAAGCCCAGAAGCAAGGAGGAAGTCACTGGCAACGGTCCGGGTTACTTGCAGAGCAGGAGGTGAGTAGACGATGGTGGAGTCGAACGACAGGAAGCCCAGGAGAAAGGCGGAAGTCGCTGATGGGAATCTTTGTCTCTTGGGTAGCAGGAGACGTGGTGACAGGGGACAGGTAAGGTAAGTACCAGGAAGTTGGAATCGAGCGATTTTCCAGTTCAGACTTGATGACAGGTTTGAGGAGTGACACGTGGAAAGCGGGATGGATCTTCAGAGACCTGGGCAGTTTTAGGTAGACAGAGGTGGGGTTGATGATCGGTCGATCGCACCCACACGCTCGCATTTGTGTTACCTTCATAACCACGTTTCTTTGTTTACATTTGTGTTGGTTATTGTGGTTTTACTGTTTAATGCGGAGCACACCGCTGCAGCGCTGGTTCTCTCCCCGCTGTGAGAGGGCAGGCAGATCACGTGGTGAGATAATGGCTGTATAAACGTTACAGCTCACAGACTGGCCTGGCTTTGCCTGTGTCAAGTCTGTGTGGTTTACACTGCCATCAACTTACGTTACACACCTGTTTTTCAGTCACAGAACACGCTGGGCTCGAAACACACTCTGTGTCTGCATTCAAAACAATCGTGTACTCTCGCTCTCCCTCTCACTCATTCACTCTCTCTCTATCTTTCATTCATGAATGAAAAGTCTCACAGGCACAGCTACTGCGCATGCTCCACCATTTTGGTCCCAGAAGGGGGACTGGCCTTCAACTGCGTCACTCCCTTCTCTTATCTTATCTCCTTCTGTTTCACACACACACACACACATCCACTGGTGTTTATGTTGTAAATAGCTTGTGTGATTTTAGCTTTAGTAAGTAAGATTTATTGATTCAAATAACTAAATTATCATTATGCTTTAATGTTCATTGACTTAGATCATTCAATTAGCCTTGGATATTTAATGTTGGTGAATCAAATTGTTTAATTGATTCTTGTTATTTGATTTAATAAATTGTTACGTTTGTTCACTTAAAGGTGAAGTAAGTAGTTTATAGTGCCATCTAGAGGAGAGGCTGAAATTTACAACAAAGAACTGCTGCTCTGCTCACCCCCTCCCTTCCCTGAGCGCTACGGTATCCTGAGCCGGTCAAATGTCGTCCTCGTCGTCTTTCTCTGTGTTAGCAGATGAGGTTCGTGAGGCGAGGGAGAGGGCGAGCTACCAGAGCCGTAGCAGACGAAGCGGAGAGAGTGGAGGCGGGACTTCCGCTACAAGTAAAGAGACGCTTGATTTGTTCTCTCGCGTTTGTCCTTACAGGCTCCGGTAGAAACATGGCGTCTCGCTGCTGACAGTGGCTATGCAACGGCAGCCCGCAACCATGTTATTTTACATGACTTTTTGAAACACTACGAAAATGAAACAAAAACTATTATACAGCGACTAGACAATGCAGGAGCACATAATATGTATAAAAAAGTGGATTTTGGGTTATATCAACCCATAAATACTACACATTGTCCCTTTAAAGGTGTTACATTTCTCTCCTATGGAGAAGAAACGACTGAATAGAATAGAGGACCCGAATGCAGAGCAGGAGACGAACGGTTAAGAAAAAACAGCATTTATTAGTCTAGGTCAGGGGTCACCAACCTTTTTGAGACAGAGGGCTACCTTAAGGGTAAGAAATAATATGGAGGGCTACCATATAATATTTTTTTGTTTGTTTACCATTTAAATGATTAATATTATACTGGCGAACTGTCCAGGGCGTACCCCGCCTATCGCCCAATGTCTGCTGAGATAGGCACAGCACCCCCCGCGACCCTCTGGTGGAGGAAAAGCGGTAGATAATGGATGGATGATTAATATTATGCATTCAACTGCATACACATTAATTCCAGTGCTTACTCCTAACGATTACCAGTTTTTATAAACAATATCAAAGATATTTTACTGAGCGATCATACGGATACATGCAAGTGAGGTGAAGTGAAGTGAGCCCGCGGGCACCGTATTGGCTGCCTGCGGGCTACCAGGTGCCCGCGGGCACCACGTTGGTGACCCCTGGTCTAGGTGGTACAGAGACTAATGTTTATGTAATAGAAAACGAGCGAGAGAAGAACACGGACTGCAGCTGGGTGTTGGAGGAGCCGCCGTTCCTCAATGGCAAAAGTTTGTGTTGCGTTCCCGAAGGAACGGACTCACTCGGTCTTGGTGGTGGCTTGGTAAAAGGCAGCGGAGTGGAGAAGACGAGACGTGCAGCTGGAGCACCGCTGAAGCACTGGTGGAGACAGCGTCTTGGCAGGAGAAGGCGAGACATGTAGTTGGACACGTTGTGTCCGAGCCCAACCCGGCTGATTTAAACCCAACAATTTTTTAAATATGACAGCCGTAAATGTACACATACGTCCACGTCCTCCCCGCAGCGGGAGCTTGTTGTACCTGCTGCCAAAAGTCTCATTTACAACAACAGAGCCATTGAGATTCGCTTCCATGAACGCGTATGTTGCTAATGACAATAGACTTCCTGGTTTTTAAATGATGCAACGTGCTATAACATTATAACATACCACGCGAACACGAAGAGGGAGAAAAAAAACAAATGCTTGACCCGGCCCGGCCCGAGGATAGGTGGTAGGTGGTAGGTGGTAATGCTGTTGCACATGAAACACATTGGATTTATTGGAAATTTTACAAAAATCCTAATTGTTTCATTTGTATTGATGAAAATTATACTTGGTTACTTGGTTTACTAGTTTGTTCATGTAAAAGCTGTGTAATGCGAATAAATTGAAAAGTTACATGTAACTGAAATGCATAAATCTCAAATAGGCCTACACATTTCTGTGATGCATGCAGTATACAGAACCGTCAGATTTAAGTCATGTTTTAATTGGACCCGCCTCTCAGGGCGATTTCATTGACATGCAGAAAGTTGCCATCTAGTGGACACAAGAACGACTCTGTTAAATCATCTAACAACAAATTATACTGTTTTGCTATATGCACCTGTTGAATGGGTCACCTTAATCAATATCAGAAAAAAATGCCTCCGCCCTGAAATTTTCTTCAGGAGCCGCCACTGGTATACAGCATCTATAAAGTGACTGTGGTGGTGTTCTGGTCTGTAATTGTAATTAACCAATATTTAGTAGCATACATACAGTATCACTTAAAATACACTCTGATTTTTACGACAGTATGTTTAATCTCTAAACTGACTGTCTCCTCATCTTACATCCGTTTGATCGCAGAGTCAAGCCAAGTTATGAGTTTAGCATCTCCCCTCCATGCACTTCCTTCACTCCTCCCGTTGTCCTCCTGTCACACTCTTGATCCCTCCATCACTCTTATTTTATCGAGTCACCCCAGGCAACCTCTCCATCTCATTGTCTTGCCACTGCTGTCTGCCTTTTTGTTGCTCTGATGAGGGTCAGCAGGTCAGTGGAGGGGCTTGTCATTAGCCGGAAAGTGTGCACATGTACACAAGATAATCAGGCTCTTTAATTATCAGTGCGAGGGAATCACAGCACAGAGGGAAAGTAGGACAAAGCACTTACAGAAATAACTTAGTAGGTAAAAGAGGAAATCTATAATCTGTGTGTATAAATATATATATATATATATATGTATATATATACAGAGGAGACTTACATACAAAAAACACGAATGAAGTAACTTAAATACAGGTTAAAAACTAAATTAAGTAAATATGGTTTTAAAATTGAGTAAATATGAAACTGAAAGAGTTATTAGGGTTCGAGCACGACTGCAAGAACCCTCTTGAAACTGTAGGGATTATTAAGTTCTAGCACGACTGTGCAAGAACCCTCTTTAGGAAAAAACCCTTATAACAGGGAAAAAAGGTAGGAACCTTAGGGAGAACCACAGGTGAGGGATCCACTCCCTTGACAGACAGCGGTGCAGTAGATGTTACCCAAAACATCCAATGCACAATGACAAAGAATAAAAAGTCAAAAGTCTTTAAATGCCAGGATCCATCTGGATCACTGGGTTTATCGCAAACTGTAGCGGGCAGTCAGCGACTTGGGGATGGCGGAGGCGTCTTTCCTGTCCTGACCTCATGCCGTTCACTGGTGTCAGCAGAACTGTGAGATTAAAAATCAGTTAGATATGTGCTACATGTGGAATTATGGGCTACATGTCATGGGGGCACATCGGGTAAGTGGTAAAGGTTGAGAAATCGAGGATGGGGTAGAGAAAGTGCGGCTCGTGCAAAGTCTGTGTCCTCATTCTAAGTGCATGATGGGAAATTCCCCCAGCAGTCTAAGCCTATGACAGCATAAGATAGACTATTCTAATCAGGACATACCTGATATAGTTTCGACTATAGGCTATGTTAAAGAGGTAGGTTTTCAGTCTCACCTTAAAGGAGGACACTGTCAGAATGTCTGACTGAAAGTGGGAGTTGGTTCCACAGGAGAGGAGCTGGGTAGCTAAATGTTCTACCACCGATTCTACTTCTAACTGAGACCATGACCTTAGTTTTTTCTGTGTAAAGCATCAGAAAGTTCCGAGTCATCCACATCTGTATGTCTATAAGACAATCTTGAAGTTTAATTGAAGGGTTTGGGTCGTCTGGTCGTACAGATACGTATAGCTTGGTGTCGTCTGCATAACAATGGAAATTTATATTGTGTTTCCTGATAATGTTGCCTAATGGCAGCATGTACAGGGTAAAAAGAATTGGGCCAAGCACGGAACACTGAGGAACTCCTTACTTAACTTTAGTGAGTATGGAGGATTCCACATTATTGCTACGCAGGTGATCGCACAACTGGGTGGCTACAGCTTTTTTTTTTTTTTTTAAATCTTTGCAATAAAAGGGAGGTTTGAGATCGGTCGGAGATAGTTAGTCAGCGTGCTAGTGTCGAGGGAAGGCTTTTTAAGTAATGGCTTAATTACTGCCATTTTAAGGGCCTTTGGGACGCAGCCGCTCAGTAAAAACATATTTATTTGATCTAGTAAGATATTACCAACTTGTAGAGCCTCTCTAAGGAGTCTAGCTGTTATAGGGTCCAGCTGACATGTGTGAGTCGACCAAAGATGGAGTTTCCTGGAGTCAGAGATGAGTTAAGTTGAAAAGCTTTATTGTGGACAACAGACTGGAGCCAGTGCACCAAGGCCACTGAGATTAGATAGTTGTGGCACGCAACATCCTGAATTGTTTC
Source organism: Microchirus variegatus (assembly GCF_963457635.1). Lineage (NCBI taxonomy): Eukaryota > Metazoa > Chordata > Actinopteri > Pleuronectiformes > Soleidae > Microchirus > Microchirus variegatus. Next base: position 665,357 of record NC_139806.1, read on the forward strand.
GGCTTGTGCTTAGGAATGGGAGCAACAGTGTTTAAAACTGTTTGCAGTGTTAAATTTGTGTTGTCCATTATTCTATTAAGTTCCATGGAAGAGATGTTTCTATAGTCTTCCTCTGTGATAAAACATGGCTGGAGGGCAGACGAGAGCTGTTCAGTGAATTTTTCAACTGAACTGTCAGAATATTAAAATCACCTACTATGATGATTTTGTCTTATAGGAGAACTAAATCAGATTAAAAAAATCTGCAAATTCACTTAGAAATTCAGAGTAGGGATTGGGTGGGCGATATACAATAATTAACTGGAGTCTGTTATTTTGTTTAATGCTTGGGTCTAACTGACTTAGAGTAAGGAGCTCAAATGATTTGTAAGTACCCGTAGGTCGAGTGGTGAGCGAAAAAGCACAATTAAATATTGCTATGACCCCTCCACCTCTGCCATTCAAAAACAGCGCACCCTGCTAACAGCAGACAGAATTACATTTACAGTTTTTCATGCTGCTCTAACGGAGATTGCTGTATCCACCTGAAACTTAATATGTGAGACCAGAGACCCGTCCTGAACATGTCTTTAAAAGATGACCTCCGTACAGGGAGTGGAACAGCCAAAACAGGAAGTAAAGTCCAACATTGTCTGAGCTGCAGCTCGCATCAGCTCAAATTAATCCCATCTTTGAGGCCTTTCCCATGCCCAAAAGCTCACAAATTTCGCGACCGGGTCAGGCCTGGTTAAAATTTACGTATTTAAAAGGTTTGGTGAAAAAGCGTGGCCATTTTAGATTGGACACGGAAACGGAGGCGTTTTTCAGAATTTTCACCAGCACTACAAAATCTATCTAGTCCTACATTTTTTTGAGCGATCACCTACAGACTTGGTGAGGTCGCTGTGGACCAGTTAAGGAACAGAATGAGTTGTGTGAGGTTTTTTTTATTTAAATATCGCATTGTTCACGAGATACAGGGAGACAAAGTAGGCGAAAATGTGCATTTTTCGCCAGCAGACAACGAAACTCTTATAACTTTACAACGGATGGTCTGATCAGAAAGAAACTTGCTGTGAGTGATGATGGGTAGTTGCTGAAGATGACTATCAAAAAATGGTAAATTTTAAAAACAGCGCCTCTGGTGGTGGCAAAAAATATGCAAAAAAATTGTTTCTTTAAGATCGTATCACACTTAAAAATACTGACAGCACTCAAAACACATGGTAGATGAAGCATGTACAAAATGATGATGAATCGTTTAACGATGGAAAGACGGATTTTTGTGACAAAAAAGGAAACTGTTATAACTTTGCGAATCCTGGTCCGATCTAAACCAAACTTGCTCAGATTGATGACAGGCCAGCCCTGAAGACATCTAATTTTCAGCGCCCCCTGGTGACAGCAGATATTATTACATTAACAGTTTTTAATGCTGCTCTAACAGGGATAGCTTTATCCAACTGAAACTTAATATGTAAGACCAGCGACCCGTGCTGAACATGTCTATATGAACATATTCTCTCACAGTTACACAACATAAAACTCACAGATTTTTGCAACAGTGTCAGGCCTGGTGAAAATTTACGTATTAAAAAGGTTTGGTGAAAAAGCATGGAAATTGGAAGTGGGAGAGGCTAAAGAGTGACGCAAAAAAGCACTTGTAGGTCATCTCCTGTCGGGTGTAACGTACATGAACGAAACTTGGTACACACGTTCATTAGGTTGGGCCCTAAATAAAAGTTGATGTCTTGTGTGTCCTGTGAATCCTACAGGACCGTTAAAATGGAGGCGTTTTTGGCGAATTTGCACCAATGCTACAAAATCTATCTCATCCTACAGTTTTTAAGCGATCACCTTGAAACTTGGTGAGGACACTGTGGACCAGTTGAGTAACTTGAGTAAGTTGAGTAAGTAAACTTTTTTAACCCTCCTGTCGTGTTCGGGTCAAATCTGACCGATTTACAACTTAAAACACTCATAAATATTGTGTTTTACATCCGATTGCCTCAAGGCCTTATGATATCCTCCACATTATGCACTTGAACATATAAAAATGATGATCACCTCTTTCATTGAATTTTTAGTGTTTTAATCAACCTTGTTACACCTGTGGTGTTCCCGGTCAAAAGTGACCGCCATAGGAAATGAATGTGTATCCAGACTATATTCATCCATCAGACAGAAAACATCCCCATACACACCACCCCAACTCACTCACTCACTCACTCACTCACTCACTCACTCACTCACTCACTCACTCACATTTCAGTCTGAACAATGTCTTTTGTCTTTTTCATCTCTTTCCCGCACTTATGTGCCGATCCTTCCATGCGAACCAACTTCCTGATGAAACAATGTATCATATCTTCACACAGACTAGACAGGTGTCTGTTATGTGAACCCATCTCTTTCCCGTGCTTTTGTGCCTATCCCCCACGTGAACCAAACCTTCCAGACTAATCAAGGTATCATTTTCACACAGACCCCATATATATAGCTTGATGTTTGCCTTGCACTCCTTTTACTCCGAGCACAATGAATAGGCGACTGACCAAGCGGTTCTCTGTCGAAGAGGTTCTGGTTCCAGCTCTTTGGACATGACGAAGAAGGCACTGAAATTGAACCAGAGATAGAAGAGGATGTCTCTGAAAGTCTCTGGAAGACAACACAGATTTCGATCCAGACCTTTAGGAGACTGACCAGTCAGGGAGAGGCACCTGAAGAACAGGCACCTTAGGAGACATTCCAGTCCAAGAGTGGACACTTGCTCTGGTCTTCATCCCCCCAGGACAGAGGAAGTAGAGCGAGAGTGGAAAACATCATATGCCAGGGCCAACATGGTATGCGACATCTTGTGTGGATGACATCAAGTCCAGCTTCCAACTCTTTTTTGTTTACCAGAGTCCATTGAGGGAATTATACTGGAGATGACAAACCTGGAGGGGAAGCGTATGTTTAGGGAAACCTGGAGAGAAATCGACGTGCCGCCCCACATACCAGCCTCTGCCAGTCTGGTTAGGACTGTGCGAGCCCCAGCCACTACCCTGGCTGCTCCCCCCAAACAAGGACATGGGCAGAAAAGGAAGCTGTGAGCTCTGTGCCCCTAGAGACAACAAAACAAGCCTGAGATGCTGCAAATGTGATGCCTATATTTGCAAGGCCCACTCTGACCCGAGTGTCACATGCCACTCATGTGCATGAACACACACACACACACACACACACACACACACACACACACACACACACACACACACACACACACACACACACTTACTTTCAGTGCCTATTTGTATTTTCACTCATGTTAAACACTACTTTGAGACATTGTTCACAGCTAAAGAATGTTGAATAATAATTTGTGTCTAGCCATGGCAAAAGCCATTTGGAGTTAAAATCTGTTATTATATTACAGATTCTGAAAGTGTGATTTCTAAGCTTTCCAACAATGTCAAACACATGTAAATCTGATAATTTTTGAAGAAGATGTGACCATTTGAATGTAGGCACTCCTCAAACTGCTTTAGGGAGAAATTCAGCCTGAAAGATTTTCGACCTTCTTGAGGAGCCAGGCCAATAGCTGCTCATTTGCATCACATTAACATGGTCACAACCCGCCACCCAGTCTAGCTGTCAGTGACATCTGATATCTGTTAGCCCACAGGACAGTAACAGTGTAGCAGTTTGAAAACAAAGGAATGAATGTAGTTCATGTCAATGTAGTGTTATTTGCCTTAAGTACTTCAGTGGACTGATAAGAATCAGAATTTACTTTATTGATCCCCAGAGGGAAATTCTTCTGTTACAAAAAGCACTTGAATAAAAATGAGAAACAAGAAAGGTGAAAGATAGATACATACTTCAAATATCAAATAAAATATATCTAAGTGTGTGCAGGAGAGTTCAATATTTTCCAGACCATGGACTATATTATCATCTTCAATACCAGTTCCTCCCCCACAATGTGACTGTACCCACTCTGTCCATCACAATTGATATGCGGACTAAATGATGACATCACAAGCGCACCCTCTTCTGCTTACTCTTCTGTGCTGTAACCTTTGGTGCTGGGCATGTGAAGTATTTTGTCTCATCAGAACAGAAAGGCCTGATTTTTTCAAAAAGATACATCTGCCTGTCCATGGTCAGTCCTGTCAGGATAATTTGGTAAAAGATGGATGTTGGAGCCAGCTCAGGAATCAAACAAGAGTTTATTTCTGTACAGAAAGAGCAATCCCAAGGCAACTTGCAGATCCAGTCACCCTGAGAAGACTGCCAGCAAATTGGAAAATCTCTCAGTTAACCTGTCTGGTGGGTGTGTCAACGACCCCCCCACACAGACAGAGTAGAACAAAAGGTTTCCTCCCTCCCACGGGAAGAGAGGGAATCAGGTAGACCCCCATAGGGAAAGAGGAAGATAGGGTGTTTACGACTCAAACCCCTGTCTCCAACTGTTGTAAAACAAAATAGCAAATGGTCCCTTGATCTTAGGTCACTACAGGTCATACTTTTACATTTATACAATATCAATACAAAATTTCCGTAACAAGTCCAGGTGACGGGAAAACTGGACGGGAAGACTGTCAACAGGGGGCAGAACTCCTGGGTTGCGCAGTAGCTGAAACTCGATAGGCTCTGCATCACTGTGAGTTTGAGCAAGCACCACACCTGGTCTGTTGGCATCAAAGCTGTGACAGAATGGAAGCACACAACAGGATATTTAAAACATGGCTCACTGTTCACATGGAACACTATTATGTCCATTCATGATTTTTTTATTTATAAAATGCAGAAGTTTGAATATAAATACCTAAAGTGCTGATAACTCTTGATCTGTGGGAGCTTTCGAAAGTAGGGACTTAGATGTGTCTGCCAGTCTTTACTATCACTCTGCCATCTGCCGTTCCAAAAAGCTGCGGAATATTGAGGCGACTGTCAGGAGAGCTGTGTTCCACTACCTGTTGACAGCAAGAACCACAATGAAAATAATTATATTACTTTTCCCCCAAAAAAATCACATTTTACACATTACATATTGCAGTCTAATAAAATGAACTAACCTGAGCTATGTCTGCCAAAGTATTGACTCTGGTCCTCATGAATGCTCGCTTGATTAGTCCAAAGCCACAGTCGGGGGCAAATTTGGTGTGGCCAACAATCAGGAAGTGGATGCTGAGCGTGGAGTGAAGCTTGGTGTCCAACCCGCCAGGCACCGTACCAGAGCATGGAGTTGTTTTTGTTTTGTCCACTGCAGTTGTCACAATGAAGATCCACATCTGTTTCTCCAACTCCAAAGTTGCTGAAGAAATTATGCATGTAGCTGATGACTTCATTGCTCCCTTTACTTGACGATAGTGCTTTGAAGCTTGATTTACAAACTGCATGTTCACCTGAAAAGACAAATATTATGTTTATGTTTATGTTCATTCTAATGGCTCATAGTGTTACTGGTCAATATAAGCATTTGGCTATTGTATAGAAATACATTTTTACACATACCAAGAGCCTTAGCTGACCTCATGTATAGACGCCACACTGAGGCCTTGGACACATGGGTTGGCAGCAACTTCACATGCCAATCCTTATGCCCAGGATTCTGAAAAAAAAATACTTGTTTCAGATCATGGTTCATGTTAACAGGCACTTTATCACTGAATCAGTATAGATTGATCAGTAGTATTGCTTGAATTATGTGTGAATGCCACACCTATATGTGCATGAATCGCACGTGTAATTAACACGTTCATCACACATTGTGTTAATCATGTGTGATTCATGCATGCAAAGGTGTGGCATTCACACATCATTCAATGCAATGTTAGGTTTCGAACAAGGGAGTTTCGTCTCAAAGCATTTGAATTATTAAACTGAACCTGCAGGTGTACAAAATCTCAAAGAGGGCCGTGACATGCTCCCCTTACGGTATTATTTTTAACACACCAATAGTGAGCTAGCCAATCTCTAGTATAGCTAATAACCGTTATGGCAACATAACGTTCTGAAACGCACCAGAAGTGTGTTATCCACACGTTATTCTTGCACAGCAGAGGTCATATGCTCCTGTACATATCGATCAGATGATCGTAGCTTATAATACGAGTGCCGAGCTAGCGAGCTAGCGAGCTAAGCAGGCACAGCTAATAACAATGTAGCCAAACGGCGTTCTGAATCACACAGTGGATTATTAAAAGACAGCGTCCCTATGTGCGTCTGTATGTGACTCTGAATGAACACTAACATAACATAGATAAACAACATTAATGAAAACTCACCCCATAAAAAACTGAAAGGTATTCCGGCAGACTTCAGTGCCTACGATCAGATAAGAGGTCCGGGCGCTTCCTTTTCGTCGCAGTTTTAAGTATGTTCGCCTCCAAAAGTCCAATTAGATAGAAGATAGAGCGGTGCTGGCGTCATGTCATCATCTCAGACAACTACTGTGTGTGTCCTGCTCTCTTTCAGCCGCTGAATAATCCATCTGTTTGTTGTTTTTGTGACGATGAAGTCTGCTAACATGTTAGCATAAAGATCGCTAGCTTAAAATGCTAACAGTCCACACACCAGCAGTCTCTCTGCTGTCCGTCTCTGTCTTCGTGCCACAGCTGACTTATTCTCCGGTTTTCTTTGTCTTCCTTTGTTCAACAAAGCATTGATGATGACTGCTTTGATGACAATCATGATTTAATTTCACACTGCACACACACACACAACTGCTTGACAGACTATCTCTCTCCCCTCCCTCTCTCTCTCTCTCTCTCTCTCTCTCTCTCTCTCTCTCTCTCTCTCCGTATAATTAGCCATGTGTATTCTCCGTGATTGTCAGCTGATTGGCTGAAAAAACAACAAAAGGCTCTGGAATGTGAGATCGCCACACCCAAACTAGGAGTGATTCACAGCGATAAAACAACCTTAATTCAAACACAAAGTTTATGGTTTTAAGACCCACAATACTGTGATTTGAAGCATGTAGTGGCTTCTTCAAAACTTCTACTTGTGTAATTTTGAAAAAAATGGAAATCCCTAATTTGGAAAAAAAATACTTTTTCTCGTTTTTGCGCTTTGCCGACTTGTTCCCGCTTGGTCTGTGGTGGGTCACATTTGGTGGTGAAAAATAGTTTTTGTGCTAATTTAAGAGCACTTAAAACAGACTGGGTCAATTTTGACCGGGAACACTAAAGTAAGGGGCAGGAGATGAACACGACAGAAGGGTTAAAAATATCGCATATCGCACGAGATATGGGGCGACAAAGTTTTTAAAAAAAGCATTTTTCGCCGTAGACAACAAAACTCATAACTTTAAGACGGAAGGTTTCGATCAGAACAAAACTTGCCATGAGTGATGATAGGTAGTTGCTGAAGAAGACAAGAATCAAGAATCAAGAATTTTTATTGTCATTATGGGGACATAACGAAATTTTGCAGTGACTCCCGGCTTAAAAGCACACGATAAAATAACAAGATTGACGAAAGACTTAACACTTAAAAGGACACAACAAAATGTAAACGCAACAGAAGACTTAAACACTTGAATCAGACAACGATGTAAAACACGACAAAATATATGACTAACAACAACATATAACAAAATATAAGACTAGAGTATTTGCAAGGAGGTATAAATATACAAAACTAAAAAACTACAAAGTTAGTGCAAGTCCAGTCATATGTGTAGATGGTGTGTGTGTGTGTGTGTGTGTGTGTGTGTGTGTGTGTGTCTGCATGTGGGGGGCTTAGTTTGGGTGGGGGGTTGGTCAGCAGGGGTCTGTGAGAAGTGTGAGAAGGAGCGAGAGGGTGCGTGTGGGTGTTGGGTGGAGAGAAGCGATGTGAGTTTTCACTGCGGGGGGGGGGGGGGTTGCTTTCACAGCTCTGGGGAAGAAGCTGTCCCGGAGTCTATTGTTTTTAGCTTTGATGTTTCTGTACCGCTTCCCTGATGGGAGCGGAACAAACAGTGCGTAGCCCGGGTGTGTGGGATCTGATGCCATCCGTCTGGCCCTTCTCTGGACTCGGGCAGTGTAAACTGAGTCCAGATCTGGGAGACGGCGTCCCACAATCCCCTGTGCTGTCCTCACCACCCGGGCTAGGTTCTTCCTGTCCTGTGCGGTGCAGCTCCCGCCCCACACTGTCACGCTGAGACACAGGATGCTCTCTACAGTGGCTCTGTAAAAGTTTAAGAGCAGTGGGGGAGAGAGTCCTGACCGCTTCAACTTCCTGAGAAAGAAGAGCCGTTGTTGGGCCTTCTTCACCAGGTGTGAAGTGTTCACAGACCAGGAGAGGTCAGGGGAAATGTGGATGCCCAGGAACTTTATGCTGTCCACACGCTCCAACTCCTCACCATGTATGCTGAGGGGAGCGTGTTCAGTCTTCCTGGACCTCCTGTAGTCCACTATGACCTCCTTGGTCTTGTTGGTGTTTAGGACAAGGTTGTTCCCGGAGCACCATTGGGTCAGGTTCTGGACTTCTCCTCTGTAGTGGGTCTCGTCATTGTTGGAGATGAGACCCACTATGGTGGTGTCATCTGCAAACTTCACAACCATGTTTGTGGCCTGAATGGCAGAGCAGTCGTGTGTGAAGAGGGTGAAGAGGACAGGGCTGAGCACACAGCCCTGCGGTGTGCCAGTGTTGAGGGTTCGTGAGGCAGATGTGGCCTCCCCTATCCTCACCACCTGTGGCCTGTTGGTGAGAAAGTCTCTGATCCAGGAGCAGAGCGATGTTGAAAGACCCAGGTTGTGGAGTTTCAGGGCCAGCATGTCCGGGAGAACAGTGTTGAAGGCTGAACTGAAATCCACAAATAGCATCCTAACATAGGTATCAGGATGCTGCAGGTGAGTCTGGGCCGTGTGAAGTGCTAATGAGACGGCATCCTCCATAGAACGGTTCTCCCTGTAGGCAAACTGCAGGCTGTCCAGCCCAGCAGGGATGGCGTCCTTGATGTACTTCAGGAGGATCCTCTCGAATGAAGAAATGGTCAATTTTGAAAACAGCGCCTCCTGGTGGTGGCAGAAAACATACAAAAAAAGTTTGACATGAGTGAGACAAACTTCCCTAAACACGTTTACGGACACACCTTTCACCCAACAGGAAGTCATCCATTTTAAACAGGAAGTGTGTCAGGATTAACTTAGGAGGTGGACCCGGAAGCAGACGGAGACGGTAAGTACATTTCAAAACAAAAGTACTATTTATTTACAAAAGGGAATAACACAAAGCGACTTCCAAAACTAGTGGAAGTGAGTGAGTTAGCGATAGACAGACAGAGAGAAGTGAGAGTGCAGCTGCTACGGGATCGGCTCGGCAGAATGGCAGCGTTCCAGCACGGAACAAACTCACTGGCTTGGAGTTAACTGAGGAGATTCCCAGGAGGGTAGGGAAACAGGAAACGACCAGTGGCTTCACGGAGGTGCAGGAGACGTGGCGACCTGGAGTGAGGAGAGGCGAGTGAGTATCCACAGAAGGTAAGTTTAAGCGAAAGAAGAACAGCATATCTTTACCAACTGAGGTTGAAAAACGATCTGACGCCGGTGAAGAGGAACAGCTCCGCTTATAAGTCCTCCTGATTGCTGATGGAGCAGGTGAGGCGGAGCTGCGCAGGTGTAGACAATCACCGGCGTCTGAGGGAATGTAGGTCAGCCACACCCCCTGCAGAGTGAGAAGGAAGGAAGGAGCAGCAGCAGCAGTAAACAAACACAAACAATAATAAAAATGTGAGGAAGGTGCAGGTGGGATCGTGACAGTACCTCCCCCTCAAGGAGCACCTCCTGGCGCTAGACCAGGCTTCTCTGGGTGGTCCCGGTGGAAGTCCCGCAGCAGGCTCTTGTCGAGGATGAAGTTGCGCGGGACCCACGACCTTTCCTCTGGTCCGTACCCCTCCCAGTCGACCAGGTACTGGTGTCCTCTGCCTTGGCGTCGACTGTCCAGGATCCACCTAGCTGTGTAGGCCTCCCCCGTCGATGAACCTGGGTGGAGGAGGAGGGTTGGAGGGAGGGACCAGATCCGATTCCACCACAGGCTTCAGCAGGGAGACGTGGAAGGTGGGATGGATCTTTAGAGACCTGGGGAGCTTGAGTCGGACCGAAGACTGGTTTATGATCCGGTCGATGGAGAATGGGCCGATGTATCGAGGAGCCAACTTCCTCGATTCGACCTGAAGGGGGAGGTCCCTGGAGGATAGCCAGACCTTCTGGCAGCGAAGGGCACTCTCCATGCTCTGATTGGCTCGTTCAGTCTGGCCGTTGGACTGGGGGTGGTATCCGGAAGTGAGGCTGACGGATGCGCCCAGAGCCGAGCAGAACGCCTTCCACACCTGTGATGTGAATTGAGAACCCCTGTCCGAAACAATGTCCTTGGGAAAACCATGGAGGCGGAACATGTGGTCGACCAGAATATCTCCCGTCTCAGTGGCAGTGGGGAGCTTGGGTAGTGGGATGTAGTGTACAGCCTTTGAGAACCGGTCAACGACCGTGGTGTTGAGACGGGACGGTGGAAGACCAGTGACGAAATCCACAGCGATGTGGCACCATGGGCGTCGAGGAATGGAGAGAGGGTTCAAGAGACCGGCTGGAGGGCGATTAGATGTCTTCCCTCGGGCGCAGATGGGACAGGCGTGGATGAAGGTTGTTGTGTCTTGCAGCATGGAGGACCACCAGAACCGTTGTCGAAGGAAGCGAAGGGTGCGGGCGTTACCTGGATGGCAGGTAAGTTTGGAACCGTGAGCCCATTGTAGAACCTCCGAACGTGCAGAGTTGGGCACGAAGAGCCGGTTAGGTGGACCGTTTCCCGTGTCAGGTTCCTCCAGCTGGGCCCGTCGGACCGCTTCCTCCACAGGCCAGGATGCAGCCCCAATGATGCAGGAGGGAGACACGATTGGATCAGGAGATGAGGAAGTTGGATCAGGTGAGAACTGTCTAGAGAGAGCGTCAGGTTTCACATTACGAGAGCCCGGTCGGAAGGTGAGGGTAAAGGAGAAGCCGCCCAGGAAGAGAGCCCAGCGTGCCTGTCTGGAATTTAGTCTCTTGGCGTCTCTTAAATATGACAGGTTTTTGTGATCAGTCCAAACAATAAAAGGTTGAGACGTTCCCTCCAGCCAGTGCCTCCACTACTGTAGCGCCATGACGACCGCCAGCAGTTCACGATTTCCTACATCGTAGTTGATTTCAGCCAGGGATAGACGCCGACTGAAGAAGGCGCAGGGGTGTAGTTTCTGGTCCGAAGTCGAGCGTTGGGATAAGACCGCACCAACCCCCGTATCAGAGGCGTCGACCTCCATGATGAACTGGAGGGAGGGATCAGGGTGGGAGAGGATGGGGGCAGAAGTGAATAGTTCCTTGAGCTGGTTGAAGGCGGTGTTAGCTTCGCTGGACCAGGAAAAAGTTTGTTGTGGGGAAGTCAGTCGAGTGAGGGGTTCCGCAACCTTGCTGTAGCTCCTGATGAATCGCCTGTAGAAGTTGGCGAACCCCAGGAATCGCTGCAGCTGTTTTCGTGTGGAGGGAGTGGGCCAGTCTTTCACTGCGCTGATCTTTGCAGGGTCTGGAGAAAGTTTTCCCTGGTCCACGATAAACCCCAGGAAGGGAACGGAAGAAGCGTGGAACGAGCATTTCTCTGCTTTGGCGTATAATTTGTTCTCTAACAGTCTTTGTAGAACGAGTCGAACATGCTGGACGTGTTCCTCTTCAGTTTCCGAGAAGATCAGGATATCGTCGAGGTAAACGAACAGGAATTTGTCCAGCATGTCCCGCAGCACGTCGTTCACCAGGTGTTGGAATACAGCCGGGGCGTTGGTCAGTCCGAAGGGCATTACTAGGTACTCAAAGTGACCAATCGGGGTGTTGAATGCCGTCTTCCACTCATCGCCCTCCCGGATACGAACCAGATGGTAGGCGTTGCAGAGATCGAGCTTGGTGAAGATTTTCGCCTTGCAGAGTGGACTGAATGCAGCGTCCATAAGGGGAAGGGCGTATTTGTTGTGGACAGTGATGTCATTTAGCCCACGGTAGTCGATGCAGGGTCTCAGGGTTCCATCTTTCTTCTGGACGAAGAAAAACCCTGCACCGACTGGAGAAGAGGATGGGCGTATGAGTCCGGCGGCCAACGACTGGTTAACGTAATCCTCCATGCTGCTGCGTTCAGTCTGGGACAGATTGTACATTCGGCTAGACGGCAGCGTAGCATCAGGGAGGAGGTCGATCCCACAGTCGTACGGGCTGTGAGGAGGAAGGGAGAGCGCCAGCTCCTTAGAGAAAACCTCACGGAGGTCGTGGTAGTCTTTGGGGATCGTAGAAAGGTCTGGAGCTCTTGGTGGGAGCCATGGTGGAAGACGGCATGGCGGAGTGGAGACACCGGGAGTGACAGGGAACGCTCCAGGCAGAAAGTTGCCCCGTTGCCCAGTCGAATCGGGGGTTGTGAAGTGCCAACCAGGGAAGACCCAAAACGATAGGTGCCGACGAGGAGGGAATCAGGAACAGCTGTATCAGTTCGTGGTGATTGCCGGAGAGGATGAGGGTGATGGGTTGCGTGCGATGCGTCACAGAAGCCAGGGGTCTGCCGTCCAGGTCAAGGATCTTTTTGCGCTCCTGGAGAGGCACCGTGGGGATCCCAGCCTGGTTAGCGGTCTGCAGGTCGATGAAGCAATTGTCGGCCCCAGAATCGACCAAACAGGACAGGGATATCGACTGCTGCGCCCAACGAATCTTGCCAAGGAGGGAGACCCGTTTGTGGTTGGAACAGGAAACGGCTCCGTCTCAGTCTCTTGGGCCGTATGGGGCAGGAGCTTCGCCGATGGTCCAGAGCCCTACAGTACAAGCACGCTCCACTCTTGAGCCTCACTGTCCGCTCTGTGGAAGTGAGCCGAGTCCGACCCAGCTGCATTGGTTCGGGAGGATCAGAGAGAGGTAGAGAGAAAGAAGGAGGAGCATGTGAAGGAGTAGGTGGTTGCCCACAGTGTGGCTGTTGCCCACTGAGCAGCTCGTCCTGACAATAAATTAACCACAAAGGCTATTTTCGCGCTATCATTAAGATACGTGAGGGGTTGTAGATCAGATACCAGAGAGCACTGGAATAAAAAACTGGAACATTTGCCAATCTCACCAGAGAAACGTTCAGGAATAGGCACGAATGGTTCTCGTGGTGAGGTAGCGGAAGCGGCTAACCCGAAGCTACCCGGAACAGCGTTCCTCCCCGAGTTAGCGGAGGAGGAAGTAGCTGTGGCTGCAGGAGGACTAGCAGACCTAGCGGTGTTAGCCGTTAGCTCCCGAAGTGAGTTAGGGATCTCACGACCGGTGGCTTCACGGAGGTGCAGGAGACGTGGCGACCTGGAGCGAGTAGAGGCGAGTGAGTATCCACAGCAGGTAAGTTTAAGCGAAAGAAGAACAGCATATCTTTACCAACTGAGGTTGAAAAACGATCTGACGCCGGTGAAGAGGAACAGCTCCGCTTATAAGTCCTCCTGATTGCTGATCAGGAGCAGGTGAGGCGGAGCTGCGCAGGTGTAGACAATCACCGGCGTCTGAGGGAATGTAGGTCAGCCACGCCCCCTGCAGAGCGAGAAGGAAGGAAGGAGCAGCAGCAGCAGTACACAAACAATAATAAAAATGTGAGGAAGGTGCAGGTGGGATCGTGACAAAGTGCCCTCTAATTTTACCGTAATTCGACCGATATGATTTGATATGTAAGACCAGGGACCTATCCTGAACATGCAAAAGATGACCTCCCAACAGAAAGTGTAATGCACTAATAGAAAGTAAAACATGACTTTGCCTTCACAGTCCAACAACCACATGGACTGCGCTGATAACGACTACCACAAACAGTGAATGAACGAGAGACGAGCTCAGGGCCCAAGTGTCAGGGAAAATAGGACCTTTTTCAAAAAAAAGTTTGCATGATGCCCGGGTCCTTTTGAGTGAAAGCTGGGAATATAGGACCCTTTGGGCGAACAGTGGGGAACATAGAACCCTTTTTCTAAATAAGGGTTCTATCTCACATACAAAGCGGGGAACATAAGACCCAGGGAACATAGGACCCAGGGAACATAGGACCCAGGGAACAAAGGACCCAGGGAACATAGGACCCAGGGAACATAGGACCCAGGGAACAAAGGACCCAGGGAAAATAGGACCCAGGGAAAATAGGACCCAGGGAGCAAAGGACCCAGGGAAAATAGGACCCAGGGAAAATAGGACCAAGGGAACATAGGACCCGGGGAACATAGGTACGGCCCCCAGCCAGACTCATCAAGCCTCACTCGACAAGGCTTTCATACACAAACTTATTCGTAAAATGTACTTTATATTTTGTTACTCTGTGTTTCCTAACTATTTTGACCATCATTACACTGCCAAGGAAAGACTGACTATGTGTTGTTCTTGCTGAATTGTTCTTGACATGACTGACTTCGCATATTTCCTCATATTTCTCATTGTAATGACCATTGTTGCGCTGAACTTTGAAAATAATGCTAACAAATAACAGAGACATTGAGCTTTATATTCTATGCTGATTATTCACAGTGGACATGTACATACAAATGTATATACTTATATACAGTGGTATGCAAAAGTTTGGGCACCTCTGTAAATGTTCATGATTTTCCTTTATAAATCATTGGTCGTTTGGATAAGAAATTTCAGTTAAATATATCATGTTAGAGAAAAACACAGTGCTATTTAAGAAGTGAAATAAAGTTTATATGATTTACACAAAGTATGCAAAAATTATTTAAACAAAATTAGGCATGTGCATAAGGCATTAGGCACCACAAAAGTTTGTGCATCCTCCTTTTGCAGAAATAACAGCCTCTAAACGCTTCCTTTAGCTTCCAATCAGAGTCTGGATTCTGGCGGAAAGTATTTTGGACACATTTTGTCTGACCAGGCAACTGGGGAAATAAACACTGACATGCCGTATCCAGACTTGGCATGTCACCACAGGCAAGTAACACATGGCTTGCAGGAGATTTACCCTGGTGTAAGGTTGGCGTTCATATACTTTTCACCGCCATGAGGGGAAGAATTCCTCAAAGGGGTTTAAGAAAGGGGAGTATGGTTGAGGGCAAAAATTGATAACACCTTGGTTCATATTGAACCACTTTCAAACCTGGAGGGCTCTGTGAAAACTCACATTGTCCCAAAAACAATATAGATGGATGCTCATCCTGCTACCCTAACAGAGCATCTCGCATGTGATTGAGGAAAATGAGGAGCCGGTGAGTGTTTTAGGGTTGGCATGATGGTGGACAACCCCACGATTGCTGATGGCAGCACCTAATGTGAGATTGCCACCACGCTGCCCAGGACACCAACAATGGCCCAATGGCCAATCACATTGCGGCCTCTCCTTCTCCTTTTGGTGAGATTAAACCCAGCTTCATCCATGTAGATGTATTCATGGGGTCTTTCCATTGCATCCAGTTGAAAAACCCTCTGTAGAAATAGATATAGTTTTGTAAGTGAAACAGAAAAAGTGATTTAGGCCACTACAGTAAATCACTACTTAGAGTAATCAACAATGAATGTGTCTGGATGTATACCAACCTGTACATACTGGAATCTTTCCTCTTTGACTCTGTCTGAGTTGCGATCAAAGGGCACTCTGTACAGCTGTTTCATGCACATGCACAGCTGTCTGTTGCGCTTGAAGGACACGATCAACAGTAGAGAGGCTGACTGTTGATACCCTCAAAATGTACATGGTCCTCAATGATCTTCTGCTGAATTTCATTCAGTTTAATGGCGTTGTTCTCACGGACCATATAAACAATTAGGGTCTCTTGGGGTGGGGAGAACATTCCTGGCCTCCCACCCCCATGTGGCAGTCTTTCAATTCTACAAAAAGAGAACATGCAGTTACAAAAAATATACATGGAATACTAGGCCTACAAACCACAGACCAACCCTCCATTACAATATGTCATGAAGCGGCGGTTATGTTAGTTTAGTTGGTGTTTTTAGTTTGGTTTTTCGGTTTTGTTATGTCACTTCCTGTTTTATCTTGGTGATGGGTTTCCGCTTCCTGTGTTCACTGTCTCTGTCTTCACTGCGCCCTGTTGATTAGTAAGCACTTGCAACCGGTGATCAATACTCCTGCACCTTTCAAAGCCTCACTCTCCCTTTGTCAGTTGTCAGTGCCTCACCAATGAGTATTCAGAGAGTTATCCAAGTTATCCAAGTTATCGATTCAAGTGTTTGTATCTTGTAGTTTCCCGGTCATGGTTATATCCCCTGTTTTTTCATGCAGCATGCCTGTCAATTTGTTTTCTGTTTTTTTCACAGCAAGGCTGTCGTTTTGTTTTCCTGTTTTTTGCAGCAAGTCTGTAGTTTTTTTTTTCTAGTTTTCGCTGACATTAATAGTTGGCAATCCATGCTGGAACTGTTTGTAAAGGTTATTGTTATGGAGATGTGCATGTACCTGTGAAGCCACTGCTTTTTCCAGAATCTTGGAGAGAAATGGTAGGTTTGAGATCGGTCGTAGTTTGTTGAAGTCAATGGGGTCTAAACCCGGTTTCTTGAGTATAGGTGTAACAGCAGCAGATTTAAGAGTGGATGGTACACAGTGTTGCCAGGTGTACGATAATTATCGTATTTGTACGATAATTTTGCCCTCTGTACGATGTACGATCAATAATCCCAAAAAAGGCCAAATATACGATAATTTGACCATTCCGTGAATGTGTGGTTATAATCGGTTGTAATCAGCGTCGCAACTGTCTGTCGGAGTTTTTTTGTGAACCCTGAAGGCATCTGTTTCCATAAGACAAGTTTCCAGCCAATCGTGCTTTTCTAAATGTGAGCTACGAGTGACGTGCATTCGTTTGCCTCAGAACAACGGCCATGATTGGCTGAATAGTCTGCTGCGCCTGCCCCATGAGTGAGGAAAAGAAGAAAAAAAAGAAATGAAGAAGAAGCAGAGTTGGTCTGGAAGAGGCGCGGAAAATGAGAATACCTGTGGAAGGGGGAGGAGGAGGTGGAGAGGTTATGAAGACGGCGGGACAGAGTCGAAGTAGGTTTCATATGCACTTTATTTTAAGTCATAACCTGTTAGCATGCACTTTTAAATTTGCATAAAATATGGGGTAGGAATGAACAAAGAAGGAATCTTAACAGCTCGGCCAGCAAGAATGTAGTTCTTCGGGGTATTGGTTTTCTCCTAAAAACACAGACGTCTGCTCACGCTGACAAAAGGTTCGAAGAGAAATTGGGAGGAGCCAGTTTGTGCTTTTGAAGGCTTCTCCTGGGGGGTATGACCCCCAAGAATTTCCACCAATGGGTGAACGGTTGTCTGTCATTGACATCATATGCCGCAATGGCTTGTGGAGGATGAGTCCATCACAGGCTGGACCCCTGGTGGGATGGATTTCTTTTCTTTGTTCTCACCATGTGGCTTCTTGGTTTTTTTGACCGCCATTTTAAGTCCAGGCTTGAGTTCAGGCTTTATGACTTCCCAGTAGGCCGCAGCCGATTAAAATGGCTAGGCCCAACAGTGGTGTCATCCGCAAACTTCAGAAGCTTGGCGGACTTGTGACTGGAGGTGCAGCTGTTTGTGTACAGGGAAAAGAGCAGAGGAGAGAGAACGCAGCCCTGGGGGGTTCCGGTGCTGATGATCTGTGGGTCTGAGACGTGTTTTCCCAGCTTCACATACTGCTTTCTGACCGACAGGAAGTCTGTGATCCACCTACAGGTGGAGTCAGGCACGCTCAGCTGGGAGAGCTTCTCCTAAAGCAGAGCCGGGATGATGTAATTGAAGGCAGAGCTGAAATCCACAAACAGGATCCTGGCGTAGGTTCCTGCGGAGTCCAGGTGCTGGAGGATGTAGTGGAGGGCCAGATTGATTGCGTCGTCTACAGACCTGTTGGCTCTGTAGGCAAACTGCAGGGGGTCCATGAGGGGGTTGGTGATGGCTTTCAGGTGTGAAAGCACAATACGCTCAAAAGACTTCATAACCACAGAGGTCAGGGCAACAGGTCTGAAATCGTTAAGTCTTGAGGTCTTTGGCTTCTTGGGAACAGGAATGAGTGTAGAGGTCTTGAAGCAGGCTGGCACGTGACATGTCTCCAATGAGGTGTTGAAAATGGTAGGGTTTGTCGTTGTTGTAACTCACCCTGGTGTGTGATGGAACACAGCAGTCCTCACAGAAGCTGATGTATGACGTCACAGCCTCTGTGTACTCATCCAGTCTGTTGGTAGCAGTCCTGAACATTATAGAGAAGGATGTGGGTATGATACATTTGTTTGTGAACAGAGAGTCCGGTTTTTTTCAAGCGCCGCTCTAGTTGACATCCCTTGGCTTTGAGTTGTCGTAGATGGGGTGTGAACCAGGGAGCAGAGTTGGTGAATGACACAGTCCGAGTGTTAACAGGAGCAAGTGAATTCAGCAGGGAATGGAGGCCATGATTGTAATGGGCAACCAGTTGATCAGGAGTGGATGAATAACTGAGGCTGGGGAGGCTGTTTATGCCTGTGGTGAGATCTGCTAAATTAATATTTTTGATGTTTCGAAAAGGAATGAGCCTAGACTACTTAAATTTCGACAGTGTTAAGGTAGTGATTAAGCAAATGATCAGCAATGGTAAGGTCATCAGCAGAACAGTTAAAAGGAGTGATGCCAGAGTATCAGAAGAGATCTAAGATATGGCCTTTAGAGTGGGTAGAGAAATTAAAATACTGTTTAAAATCAAAACTACCCAGGTAGGATGTAACATCTGTCCTACCCTTGGAGAGGGTTTGGTTGTGATTGTCCACATGGGACATGGGAGGAGAATGAGGTAAGATGGGTGAGCAGAAAAGTCATCAATGAAATCCTTATTTGGCTTAGGTGGATGATAGACAGTGACTAAAACAGTTGGAGTTGGACCATTCAGTTGAAGAGCCATGAATTCAAAAGATGAATATGCCATCAGTTTGACAGACGAGACCCTTCGCGAGACCTCCTCCTCTTCCGGTAAGACGGGGCTGACTGGAGTAAACAAACCCAGGTGGTATAGCTTCATTGAGCTGGGAAAAATCATTAGGTTGTTGCCACGTCTCATTTAGACATAAAAAGTCATACTTGCGGTCGAGAAGGAGGGCATGCAGCAGAGCTTATAAGAGAACGGATGCAGTAATATGCAGTGTATTAAGCAATTAATCACTCTCATGTACAGCATTTCCTTCTGTTTTACCAAAATAATTTAGGATTAAGTGGAACTCCATGTGAGTAAATGTGGATTGAAATTGAGTGTCACTGAGAATCACCTAGTTCATCGTCTGGTTTGGAGTCTCTCTGTGTGTGTGTGCGTATGTGTGTGTGTGAACATCACCTTATTGTGAAAACTGGTAATGAGAGCTGCTTGCCGTGTGCTTCTGCCATCGCTTGGCCTGTTTGTTTAGGTGCTGCTGCTGGTCCTCATGTGTAATACATACATGTGTTATGCCTGTGTGTGTGTGTGTTTGAATTCCTCTATTTGTTCAGCTTCACCCTCTTCCTCAAGGTTGGCTCATAGCAGCCACGAGAAAAGTATAATAGTGTGCGTGTGTGTTTGGCTGGTGGAATAGAATATAGAGCAAACACACGTTCGTCTCTTTTCCAGGTGGAGCTGAATGAATGAAAGGGCCGACACTGATATTGACAAACCAACCATTATGTCTATATGTGTGTGTGCGTGCGTGGGTGTGTGCATCTAGTGTCACTCTTTCCTTTTTTTCTCCCTTTCTGTCCCCTATTTTTCCTTTCACCTTAACCACTCGAGGCAGATGCTGCATATCTGTGAGTCTGGTTCTGTTTCTTTCTCTTGACTGATGCATAGGGCTTGCTCATTGTGTGAACAGTTGGGGTTTCTATTCTCTGTAATATTGTAAGGTATCTGCCTTACTACGTAAAATGCTTTGAGATAATGTAGGTTGTGTTTTGGCACCATACAAACAAGGCAATCGGAGATGGCAGACTTCATCCCATTCACGCAGCAAGCCTCATTTGGTCATATTGGCAAGTGCAAGTGTGGTGGCACAAACAAACAAACAGACAGATATACATACAGTAAAAACAATATTCACTCCCACTCCGTGGTGTGAGGTGATAAATTGAGATCACTCAATTTCTGTGCAGTCTAGATCAGTGATGTCAAACTTAATCGCAGAGGGAGCTGAAATTAAAAACAAAGCTCTTTCTGCAGCTTCTGTGGTGGATTTGATAGCTCTCCTCTCTGTACATCCTTTGATGTCAAGCAAAGTGAATATCTTGCACAGGTAGCGGTCAGCAAAGCCTCTGCATTCCACACAAGCTCGCAGCAAGTTTTCCACTAACTCCTCTAGTATTCCTTGATGAACTCCTGGTATTTGAGCTGCTTGTGCTCACTGTCCTCTTCCATGCAGTCCTCCCAAGGGACTGTCAGTTCCAGAGGACTTCAAGAGGACTTGCTTGGAAGATGCAGATGTCAGCAGCACATTTAGTCTCAAGAAGGTTGGTGTTATGAAATCTGGGAAGTCAACCCATAGCTCCCAGTCTGGTGCTGATGAGAGCAGGCTGGCTGATGGTGATGGCTGTGGTCGCAGGCTTCTCTCCAACAAAAGAAGTCCTCCTCTCTCATTGATCGTGTTTAGTTTACAATTTGGGGCTGACACGGAACACCATAACCAGAATTTGCAACATGGAATCCTCTGGAATCCGCCACTTGTAAGTAGACATTTTTGTCCTTTTCAACTTAAGAGGGTAGTAAACCTGATGCTATACACAAAAACTAATAATGCATCAAGGTCAATATTTTGTCTAGTCTTTGACATATCCAAGACTGCTTTTCCCTCAGTCCCTCAGCCATCCAACATTTGTTGTATGAAAGTTTTTTTTTTTTGTTTTTTTTTTAATAAATAACATCAGTGACATCAAGTAATCAAACTGGATTTAAAGGGTTAACATATGTTGTTTAAAGATTTATGCAAAACAATCTGTTATGTTTTTATAACTTTTTGGAAGTGGACATTTTGCCCTTTTCGACTTCGTGAAATTCCTTTTTTTGATGTCGACTAGATAGTAGATAGTTTAGGTTTAGTAATATCTTTATGAAACCTTATTGTGTGAGCCTCCCTTACATATTTGCCACAATCTGCCACAATTTCTCACCACTGCCTCAGATCTGTCAAATCAATTTCATGTGGTCAGAGTCACTGCTCTGTAAGTACATTAACTAAAGTACATTTAGGTGCCTTTTTGTAATCTGCCAAAAACCCTATCTAGTGAGAAAGGAAAGAAAGAAATGATGCATCTCTCTCTCTCTATCACTCTCTCTCTCTAAAATAATGGATAAAGGGCCTTTTCTTTCCTGCACATGCCAGGTAGCTTTCAGTGGCCTCACTGTTGACACAGCCACCACAATGGGCACTAAAGGGCTCCCAATGCCTCCTTTTATGAGCCTAAACCCAGGCCTGCTCAATGCTTTGTGTTGTTATCCAGTAGAGGCCAGGCTGCACTGGCCAAATCCCCTTGAATATTAGCCTTGATATATAAGACCACCACCCCCTGCCCCCCTGTTCAGCATTATCTAGCTCCTATAATGGGACATCATAGTTTAGGAGTCATTTCAAAAAGGGGAAGCCAATCAAAAATAATGGCACCTTATTGTTTCTCTTTAGACACACACTTTTGTCCTGCCTCCCTATCTTTACTGCTGCTTTCTATGCTTTTGCCACCAGGCCTCATTCACGTCTATCACACGGTCAAATTAAATAAAAATCCAGCCACGCTGGCCATCGGCAGTGGAGTAGGTATGGGAGGAAAAACCATGAAGGGAAGGAAGAGGAAGGAAGGCCTGGGGAGTGGATACAAGGCAAAAGCAGAAGAGATTTAATGAAGGAAGGAGGGCATATAGAGAGGTAAAAAAGAAACAGAGGCAGAGTTGGCCCTGTTGCTCGTCTTTAGGTATGCTGTTGATGGTCACATTTTGCAGAAAACTGACTGAGGATGAGATGCAATAGGAATATCTGTCACTGCTGAGATATTAAGGCTTCTTGCTGAAAAATATATTGACATCAAAGATCAAGGAATTCACAACAAGTAAGTTAACATGAATTCTATATTATTATAATGAATCAAATGCTTTTTCCATAGTTGTTTTTAGGGTCTGAGCTTATACCATGTTGTGAGGACTCCATCTGAATTTTGTTTAATTGTGTAAGTGTACAGATGCAAGTTTGTTCGTGAATGCTTATGACCAGACAAAATGTAAATTATTTGATGTGTAATTTTGTATTGTAAAGTTTTAATTAATTTCTTTCCAAATGGTGCTGTGGAAAAGGATCAGTCTACATTTGAAATATAGCCAATACTGCAGGGCGGCACCTGGGGTGGTGAAACAATATTGCGCAACAAATGGGAGATGGGACGCCAAATTCTTAATGAAATGTTGCCTGCACCAACCACCTTACGGCCATAGCTCCGGTCAGCCGCCTCAACAATAGAGGCATGAAACATGGCCCATTCGGACTCAATGTCTCCCACCCCCCTCGTGCACATATGGACACCCTTATGTTTAAAGAGGGGGGGGGGTAGGCGTTCCTCCCAAGCACACCCCTCCAGGTCTCACTGTCATTTCCCACATGAGCATTGAAGTCCCCCAGCACAATGAGGGAGTCCTCAGCAGGAGCGCTTTCTAGCACCCCTTCTAGGGACTCCAAAAAGGGTGGGTACTTTGAATAGCTGTTCGGTACATAAGCACAAACAACAGTCAGCACCACCTACCCTCACATCTACCGGGGTCAACCCCAATGTACAGGCCCCAAGCCAGGGGGCAATGAGTATGCCCACACCCGCTCGGCGCCTCTCCCCATGCAACTACAGAGTGGAAGAAAGTCCAGCCCCTCTCGAGAAGACTGGTTCTAGAGCCCAAGCCGTGCGTCGAGGTGAGCCCAACTATATCTAGTCAGAACCTCTCAACCTCACGCACCAGCTCGGGCTCCTTGTCTATCAGCGAGGTGACATTCCATGTCCCCAGAGCCAGCTTCTGCAGCCGAGGGTCAGCCCGCCAGGGTCCTTGCCTTCGGCTACCACCCAACTCACACAGCACCCGACCTCTATTGTGAGCTCATGGGAAGTTTCCTCTTCGAGTAATGCCCGGCTGAGCCCCATGGGTGCAGGCCCGACCACCAGGCGCTCGCCATCGTGCCGCTCCCCCAGGCCTGGCTCCAGAGGGGGGCCTCGGTGACCCGCTTCCGGGCGAGGGAATGTGCAATCCATTTGTTTTCATCGTCATAAGAGATCTTTGAACCGCTCATTGTCCGGTCCTTCACCTAGGACCGGACAAAGAGGTTTGCCTTGGATGACCCTACTAGGGGCATAAAGCCCGAGACAACTGAGCTCCTAGGATCATTGGGACACGCAAACCCCTCCACCATGTTAAGGTGGCGGCTCCTCAGATGGTTAAGAATTTGTTGAAGGCATTTATTTGTGATGATTAAGATTAGGGTAAGGGGCTAGGGAATGCATTGCGTCTACACTAATTGTGTAGTGTCCTCAATAAGAATGGGGCACAAGATTGGTGCTTGTGTGTGTGATCTGTTCATCATAAACACTTCCCCTGTCAGTACAAGACCAGTTTACAATTACTGGATGGAAAGAGCTTCTGACCCTTTACCAGCCAACTTAGGCATCTTATGCTTGCCTAAATTCAGAAAATAATAATCACCATCAGCAAACTGCTCAAATTAAGTTTTATCTCATCTGCGGGGCTTGACTTTTGGTAAACACTTGTCCCGAGAAAACAATTTTCCATTCAGAATAGTACCAAAAAAACTAGCGCTACTATAGTTCCATTTTTTGGCACTCTTCCATTGGGTGAGAGAATAACAGCACTGTGACCCATGTTTTCAATACCCACTGTCTATTCTCATACAAAGCTTAATGTCCTGTTGAGACAAACAGCCACAAACCGAGCAGGGAAAAAAAGAGCTGCTGGATGTTTTCCTGTGTTGTATCTTGCTGACATGGCCATCGAGCAGTCTACCCCATCTACTAAGTAAAGGTACTATTCTTAGTCTGACAAAGTGTATCAAGAGATGAAAGATAGATGAAGATGGGAACAGTGTATTTGGATAAAATATGAGTAGAAGGACAGGGTAGATGCTAGCAATGGGAGAGGAAGAAGGGACCATAATTAAAAGGGAAAAGGGAGGTAAAGAAGAAGAAACAGTTTATGGGGCAGGCAAATGGAGGAGACTTTCTCTTTAGGGTTTTAGAAAGCAGCAGGTCCTGGGTGGGAGCTTGACCCCATTTTAGGGGAACGAGAGACCCAGAGTGAAACTGTAAGGTTGCGAGGGAGAAAGAGAGATACTCCTCAGCCCTATACTTGAAGGCCCTCTACGCGAAGTCTCCATTCTTCCTAGCGCTTGATGCCCCCCACCAACATCAGCAGCTAAATTCAAGGAAAAAAGCCCTCATTTAGAATGAGTGGAGGAGAGAGAAGCTGAGGGGGTCCTGATATCAAATTCGTCCATCATTTGGAGAGAGAGAAATGTCCGCAAGAAGGGAGGTTTCAGTCTCTTAGATTGTTATATTTGGATATTTGAGTTGAGCTTGTTATCAAAAATGTTGACCTTTCCTGTATGATGCAATGTTGCAGGCTGGATCAGAACTTGAGGTGCTTGATTCTTGTCAGCACACCATGTTCTCATTTGTCCAACCACAATCTCACAATGGACCGAAAAGTTTCATCATTGGGCAGATTGATCATGATCTGTTGCAGGTATTACTGTGTGGGGACCTAAATCTGTTTACACAGTCACATTATGGGGACTTGTTTTCCTTATGGGGACAAAGAGCATGCAATTTTAAGAATCAAATTAAACACAAATGCAACAGTGGATCATTGGTAGAGCGAGTTTTCTTTCAGCTGGCTGTATTCAGCCAATGTGTCCTTGGGCAAGACACTTATTCCCACATTGCTCCTTATGGCTGTGCGAGCAGCGTGTGACATCAAGACTTGAACAGTGGTATATACTGTAAATACAGACCATTAATGCCAATAAGTTATCACGCATAGATGGTCACCAAAAAAAACGTAACATGATGTTTGCATCAAGTGACTTTGGAGTTCAATAGGAGAAGAGCAAGCTTCGAGTCATTCTGGAGCCGTTGCATGGCACATACAGCGCTCTGCCATAGAAAGGCAAGACCAGTTTTAACCCCAAAATCTTTCTTCTCGAATGAAACACTTTTTTTCAAGGGAAAACCAGTCATCTTCATCTGGACACTTTCTGCCACTGCAGAGTGGTTTATTACTTGTTGTGCTGTGTGGTACAAAAAAAAGTACAGTAAAAAGTCGAGTAATGCATAAGGCATGCTGGAATACATGTACTTTGTATATTGTGACAGTTATGTATATGTTTGGCAGACAAGCTAGACTGATCACTTTGATGTAGCCTTTGTGAGTGTGTGCGTTCCAGGTATAAATCATATCACAAGGACCAATATTAGTTTTCAGTCACATGATGGGAAATTGTCTTCCTTATGGTTACAAAAATCAAGTTCCCATGACATATATAATTACATTTTAGGGAAAGACTGTGAGAATGACATTATGACGTTAGTAGAGTAAGTCTCCAGGAAATAAATGTTAGTTTATGTAATGTCCTCTGAAGTCATGGAAATCAGACTTACTGTCTTTGTGAGGTCCAAAAAACATACAAGGACATTTTGACCATGTGAGGACATTCTGTCTGGGCCCCACAACTTTAAAGGGTATTTTCAGGGTTAAGACTTGTTTTTAGGGTTCCGGTTAGATATGGGTATGGGTTTAGGGTAAAGGGTTAGGCACTTACTTTTGATGGTTTAGGTTATGGTAAGGAGCTAGGGAATGCAGTATGTCTGTGATGTGTCCTCACTAATAATAAAAACAAGTGTGTGTGCGTGTGTGTTGGCAGAAGCTGCCTCTGGCCCCACTGTGGGACTATCATTGCTACTAATCCTCTTCATGGTCGACTAATCTGTATTTGCTGAGATCACTCCATCCCTGCCTCCCTCTTTCAGCTCACTTCTCCCTCCTTCTCTTACTTTTCTCATTTTCACCAGGGTCCCTCCCATTCTCCTTACCACTTTTTCATTCTTTTCTCATACACCATATTCCTCTCTTGTTCTTAGTTCCCCTCTATCTCCATCTACCATTCTTATTCTAATAACCCTAATCGTATTACAAAGAGCATCAAAGATTTCACGTTTACCTCCTCTCCACTTGAAAATCAAACTAATAATGAGGGATTAGGGATCTCCCTCCTTATCTTTTATACTATCTGTACTCTCCATCTACCATGTTCACCAATTGAGCTTCAATAAAATAAATTAAAAGGTAAATTTTTACTCATATTTGCTTTCTTTTGGAGAGTAAAATGAGAAGTCTGATATAAATGGATGACTAAATCTAAGGACTCGGATGCAGACAGAACAGGGAGAGTTTTAAGGGTTTTATTATAAAAACGTAAGCAGGTAAACAACTGGCAAAACAGTAAGTATATGTGTGTGCGTGTGAGTCAGTCTGCAGGTGAAAGGCGGAGGAACAGCCCTTCCTTCGTGGCAGGCTTTAAAGTTCGTAGAGGGGTTCCAATGGAACGGACTCACTCGGGTATTTGCCAGGAGTCAGGAGACAAACAGGATCGAAGAGCGGCGCTTCCATGGAGGGAAGCGGTGGAGCGGAGTCGTCTCAGCCGAGACGAAGGCGGCGGAGTGAAGACATAGAGGCCGGGAAGGTCCGTGAAGCAACAGCGGCTGCTGTGAGACGAGGAGGCGACAAGGAGGAGGCAGGCGGAAGACGAAGGAGACCAGGTGAGTTGACGTGAATCTCCGTGTCAATGGCAGTCGGCAGGAGACGTGGAGACCTGAAGAGGACACGAGGTAAGTGTCAGCAAGAGTAGACGTTTCTAGTAGCAAGTAAGATCAGTAGTTACCGGCGGTAGCGAAACTACACTCTGATGCTGGTGTCACGGCAAAGCCTCGCTTAAGAGTACTCCTGATTGGTGATCAGGAGCAGCTGGGTGGAATCGCGCAGGTGCAATGATCACCAGCGTCACCGGGAAAGTGGGTCAACCACCCCCTCTGCAGAGAGAGAGCAAAGACACGGAGCAGCAGGGAAAACACAGGAACTTAAAGGGATGTGAGTGAGAGTGTGGATTGTGACAATAAACCTCATATCTGTACATAAATGCATAGCTGGAGTCAGTATGTCATTGGCCTTTGCATTATATGTGAATGCAAGAGGGAAATAGTGCTTGGCTGTGTTCAAAGAAAAAACAGCAGCGTAGACATGAAATGTACTATTTGTTAAGCTTAGAGTAAGTTAATGATGTAATTATCTCTTAATCTAGTAAGTTTAGCCTCACCTGGAACAATATTAACATGAGGTTAACAGTAATAATCAAATCAAGCATTTGACTGATGCACTCAAAGAAACAAAACTCAGATGTTGTTTCAATAAAATAGTTATTTCAACTGAAATGATTGAATAATTATGTGTTTTGGATTCAAATGAAGAATTTCAAATAGCATGTACTTAACGTTATTGTTTTTTGGAATTAACAAACAATAAGGAGCATAATTATATCCGCGAGAAACGCGTGTGGATATTATGGAATCTGTCTCGGGTCCGCGTCCGCAGATTTTAGCCGTTAACGCGATAACTGGAAAGGCGTTTGAGATTACATTTTCTTATTTTTTTTATGGGTCACATACCCCCTGTAGATGATCCCTATTGATTTTGAGCTGTCTACCATTATTATTAATTAGCTAATTAATTAATTAATGATATAAAACCATATTTTCGCCTGTATCTTCCAAAGTATTGCAGGTATTGGCTTCAAATTCTGCATGGGCATCACACACCACCTGTAGATTCTCCCTATTGATTTTGAGCTGTCTACCATTATTATTAATTAATTAGTTAATTAATTAATTAATTAATTAATGATATAAAAACCATATTTTCGCATGTATCTTCCAAAGTATTGCAGGTATTGGCTTCAAATTTACCACCTGAGAATTATCCCTATCTTTGTAGCTTTATTATTAATTAGCAAATTAATTAATTTATTATGCTAAAAACACATTTTCGGCTTTATCTTCCAGACTGATGGAGATATTGCCTTCAAATGTTGTACAATGATTCATGTAACAACTATCTACAAGTACAATCATTATTACTTTGGCTATGATTGGTAATAGTTACATAATAAGTTAACTGGTTAACTTATTAGTGAACACAGAAAAAATTGTTAAGGCATTTTTTCTTTATTATTGAGCTCATTTGGACACATTGAGGATATCATGGGTTTATTTAGCACGTATTCATAATATTTATTCCATTATAATATAAATGTATTAATTATCATATAAAAAATAGTTAAGCCTCCATTTCTTTATTAATGCATTGAATGGAAAGTTTGAACATATCTTTTTCATGAAATTTAATAAACATAGTGTCTGCTTTTTCATGACATTTAATAAACATAGTGTCTGCTTTTTCATGACATTTAATAAACATAGTGTATGCTTTTTCATGACATTTGGACACTTTGAAGATATGGCAGGTGTGGTTAGCATTTTAATCAATCAATCAATCAATCAATCAATCTTTATTTATATAGCCCACAGTTTACAAAACATAGTTTGTCGCACGGGACTTCACAGGGTTGGTAACATCCTCTGTCTTTAGACCTTCGACCAGGGTAAGGAAAAACTACCAGGGAAAAAAAACCCTTGTAAAAGGGAAAAAGGGTAGAAACCTTAGGGAGAACCACAGGTGAGGGATCCACTCCCTGGATGGAAAGACGTGCAGTAGATGTTACCCAAAACATACAATACACAATGACAAGAATAAAAAGTGAAAAAGTCTTTAAATGCCAGGATCATCTGGATCACTGGGTTTGTCACAGCCTGTAGTGAAGACTGTTGTGGTCAGAGACTTGGGGATGACGGGGTCCTCTTTCCTGTCCTGACCTCATGTCGTTCACTGGTGTCAGCAGAACTGTAAGAGATTAAACATCAATTAGAGATGTGCTACATGTAGATTTATGTGCTACATCTCATGGGGGAACATCGGGTAAGTGGTGAGGGATGAAAAATCGAGGACAGGGTAGAGAAAGTGCGGCTCGTGCAAAGTCTGTGTGCTCATTCTAAGTGCATGATGGGAAATTCCCCCAGCAGTCTAAGCCTATGGCAGCATAAGATAGACTATTCTAATCAGGACATACCTGATCTAGCTTCGACTATAGGCTATGTTAAAAAGGTAGGTTTTCAGTCTCACCTTATAGGCAGAAACCGAGTCAGACTGTCTGACTGAAAGCGGAAGTTGGTTCCACAGGAGAGGAGCCTGGTACCTAAATGTTCTACCACCGATTCTACTTCTAGTTATTTTAGGAATAACCAGTAGACCTGAGTTCAAGGAGCGCAGCGGTCTATTCGGTTGATATAAAGTGATTAAGTCACAAATGTAAGAAGGTGCCTGATTATTCAGGGCCTTGTATGTAAGTAGAAGTATTTTAAAATCGATTCTACTTTTCACTGGGAGCCAGTGAAGAGAAGCCAAGACAGGAGTTATATGATCACGTCATCTGGTTCCAGTCAGTATCCGTGCTGCTGCGTTCTGGACAAGTTGAAGGCTTCTCAAGGACTTACTAGGACATCCAGACAGTAAGGAGTTACAGTAATCCAGCCTAGAGGTTATAAAGGTGTGGATAAGTTTCTCAGAGTCTTGTCTTGATATAATGTTTCTAATTGTCTTGATGTTGCGAAGGTGGAAGAAGGCTGTTCTACATATATGCTTAATGTGTTCATACAGTGATAAATCCTGGTCAAACAGGACTCCTAGGTTCCTTACTGTAGTGCGAGGGACTGAAGTGTTACTGCCTAGGTTTAGAGCTCCAAGTGCTGCTCTTATTTCTTTTGGCCCAAGGACCATGACCTCAGTTTTTTCTGTGTTAAGCATCAGAAAGTTACGATGAGATTGTCTATGAGACAATCCTGGAGTTTAATAGATGGGTTTGGGTCGTCCGGTCGTACAGATACATAGAGCTGGGTGTCGTCTACATAACAATGAAAATCTATGTTGTGTTTCCTGATAATGTTGCCTAATGGCAGCATGTACAGGGTAAAAAGAATAGGTCCAAGCACAGAACCCTGAGGGACTCCGTAGTTGACCTTAGTGAGTATGTAGGATTCCTCATTTACACTAACAAACTGAAATCTGTCCGATAAATAGGACTTGAACCAGACAAGTGCAGATCCTCTAATCCCAACGTCTTGTTCTAGTCTATGTAGCAGGATCTCATGATCTATCGTATCAAATGCTGCACTGAGATCCAACAGAACAGTATAGAAGCCAGTCCTTTTTCAGAGGCCATAAGAATATCATCTTTTACTCTAAGTAGTGCAGTCTCTGTACTATGGTGGGTTCTAAACCCAGACTGGAACTTTTCAAATACATTATTGCTACACAGGTGATCACACAACTGGATGGCTACAGCTTTTTCTAAAATCTTTGAAATAAAAGGGAGGTTCGAGATCAGTCTATAGTTACTCAGAATGCTGCTGTCGAGAGAAGGCTTTTTAAGTAATGGCTTAATTACTGCCATCTTAAAGGCCTTTGGGACACAGCCGCTCAGTAAAGACATATTTATTTGATCTAGTAAAATATTACCAACTTGTGGTAGAGCTTCTCTAAGGAGTCTAGCTGGTATAGGGTCCAACTGACATGTAGTAAGTCTAGAGGAGGAGACCAGTGAGGTCAGCTCCGGGAGGCTTATAGGAATAAAATTATTTAGTACATGTAAAGCTGGAGCCGCGATTAAGTCTAGGCTAGCTGTACTAAACTGGTTGTTAATTCTATCTCTGATCGTTTCTATCTTATCGTTAAAAAATGTTATAAAGTCATTACTACTCAGCGATCGAGGGATCGATGGATTCGTTGCATCATGGCTCTCTGTCAGCCTGGCTACAGTGCTGAAAAGGAACCTGGGATTGCTCTTATTTTTCTCTATTAACTCTGAGTAATAAGAAGTTCTTGCATGTCTAAGAGCTTTTTTATATATATCAAAACTGTTCTTCCACAAGACATAGTGACTGTCATTATGTGTGGAACGCCACATTCTTTCTAACTTCCGTGTACTGAGCTTTAACGCTCGAGTTTGGGCTGTGTACCACGGGGGAAAGACTTGTCCCAGGTGATAACCTTTCTCTTAAGAGGAGCAACAGTGTTTAGAACTGTTTGCAAGGTTAAATTTGTGTTATCCACTATTCCATTAAGTCCCGTGGGAGTGATGTTCCTATAGTCTTCCTCTGTGATAAAACATGGCTGGAGGGCAGACGAGAGCTGTTCAGTGAATTTTTCAACTGAACTGTCAGATAAACAGCGACTGTAATAATGCTGCTGTTTAGGATCAGTAACATTAGTAAGTACAACCTCGAATGAGATCAGACAATGGTCCGATATCAAAGGATTCTCATCAAATACTACCAAGTTATGTATGTCAATACCATACGTCAAGATAAGGTCAAGTGTGTGTCCATGACAATGTGTTGGTTTGTTAACCTGCTGCTTGAAGCCAATTGATTCAAGCAAAGCTTTAAAAGACGAGCCAAGACTATTATTGGCTACGTCCACATGAATATTAAAATCACCTACTATGATGATTTTATCTGATCAGAGAACTAAATCAGATAAAAAATCTGCAAAATCACTTAAAAAGTCGGAGTAGGAGTTCGGTGGTCGGTATACAACGATAAGCTGGAGTCTGTTATTCTGTTTAATACTTGAGTCTAACAGACTTAGATTAAGGTGCTCAAATGATTCATAAGTACCCGTGGGTTGAGCGGTAAGCGAAAGTATATAGTCAGATATGGCTGCGACCCCTCCACCTCTGCCATTTCCTCTAGGGGTATGAACCTGATTTCCCGGCTGCTCGGGAACTACTGAGGGGGCTGTAGCTAACTGTGATGTAGTGGTGGCTGCAGGGTGCGGTTGCTACCGGGCTCGCACTCCTAGGTGAAGGATAGCTAATGCTAGCGACTAGAGGACTAGCTTCTACAGTGCGGAGCCGCGCTTCTAGCTGGCTAATCCTCGCCTCCATTTCCAGAAACACACTACATTTAATACACATACCATTACTGCTAAATGAGGCAGAGGAGTAACTTAACACCGAGCACTGAGCACACGACAGAGCAGGGGAGCAAGAGGGAGCAGGAGAGTGGGAGAGAGAGAGAGAAGCCATTGCTAGTGAATGTGCTAAGCTAGGCTGTTAGCACCCGGCTCAGAGGGAGAGTACTGCACTGGTTTACAGACTACTATGGATAAGCTAAAAAGGGCACTTAGCTTCGGTTTTTAGGTGACGTGTGGGTAGTATCCCTTGTGGCGAGTGTCAGCTGCTGGAAGGGGCTGCTGCTTATATTAATATTCATACTATTTAACAAGGTATAATAGGTTAACTAGTTTTATTAAAAACTAGAGAGCAATTTGTGAGTTCAGGTATTCTGTGTTCAATATCGAGTTTATATGGATACTTTGAACATGTATAAAGTGTAGTCAGCATTATATCATAATATTTAACAGTTATTTTGTTGAATTTATTAATAATTAATTAAAACAGTTAGTGGCAAGTGCGAGTGCATATACTTTGGGTATATTAGAAAGTTGAGGATTGGACAAGTTCGCGGATATACCCCTTGCTGTCGGCCCCCGACAGCGTAGGCTAGTTTATGTAAGCAAGTTACAATTTTTCTCGATTGCTAAGACACATTTCTTGAGAGCTGCTCTCCTTTTCTCTAAACTGTGAACACACCACATTTTCAAGCTACATTGACAAAACCTCAGACTCCCCTTGCAAAACCAAACTTTTACCTCAAAACAGTTCAATCTGTGCTCAAAACTGAACTATGTCAAATCGTGCCCCAAATCAATCAAAATTAAAAACACTACTGAACAGTCACTAAACCCTACATAGAAAAATAGACATGAAGCTGGATAAATGCATGTTTATTGTTCACTGTGGGCTAAATGCATGTTGCAAAACAAAAAAACCTGTGCATTTAGCATTTGTACAAAAATACAGAAAAACTGAAATCTTGTGCATTTACATGTAGCACTTGTACAAACAAACAGAAATCTTATGCATGTGTCACTTGTGTACAGTAAGCCCATGTAAGAATGGGCTTACTGTACAAAAATATACAAATAATTGCATTACTCAGCCACAGCATTATGTCTCCACACTGGGCCAGGCCACAGGACTTCATCCACATCACAGGCCACATTTTGTCTGGCCAGGCAACAGGGGAAATAACCCCTGGCATGCCGTATCTAGACTTGGTATGCCTCCACACCTATGTCACCACAGGCAAGTTCCATGGTGTTACGTCCCCTATCTAAAAGCATCAGGGAAGCAACACAACAACCAAAAGATATGCAGGTCAACGTGGTGTGGAATTAAATTAAAGTTTTATTTCAAACAATTCATCAAAAAGGTTCAACAATGGTTTGTGAAACAGAAAATGGTGGGAAAAATGGGCCAAAGTGGTAGGTGCCAAATCATTGAAATCAAAAGAACAAAACAAGGCCTGACTACTCACAACACACAAAATCAAAAAACAAAGGCCTAACTTAATTATCCACAAAGAGTCTTTATCAAAAAATACATGTGTGGCACCAACCAATAAACCTAGTGTGTTTAACAGAAATATACCTACGTGATGTAAAAATGTAGGGTACCCAACTTACCTAAAGCACCAAATCTAACCACCACAGAATTACAATGAGTCACAACTAAAGCTCACAGACACAGCAACTGTGAGGGCAAGATGGCAGACAGAGAGAGAGAGCGATCCTGTCAGCAGGCCCTTATGACTTGGCCCAGTCCATCACCGATTGGCCAACTCCTAATGGGGAACTGAGCTTCCCAGGTTGATCCCACTCAGGTTGTTAGCTCCTGGGAAGAAAACAGAAAGGAGGGGAGGGGGGAAAGCAGAAATGCAAACACACGCATCCACATTCCAGCCCTCTGGCTGTTTGGCACGTAACACATGGCTTGCAGGAGATTTACCCTGGTGTAAGGTTGGCGTTCATATACTTTCCACCGCCATGTTGAGAAGAATTCCTCAATGAGGTTTAGGAAAGGGGAGTACGGTGGAAGGCATAGATTGATAAAACCTCGGTTAATATTGAACCACTCTCTCACTTGGAGGGCTCTGTGAAAACTCACATTGTCCCAAAAAACAACATCGATGGATGCTCATCCTGCTGCCCTAACAGAGCATCTTGCATGTGATTGAGGAAAATGAGGAGCTGGTGAGTGTTTTAGGGTTGGCATGATGGTGGACAACCCCACGATTGCTGATGGCAGCACCTAATGTGAGATTGCCACTACGCTGCTCAGGGACACCACCAATGGCCCGATGGCCAATCACATTGCGGCCTTTCCTTCTCCTTTTGGTGAGATTAAACCCAGCTTCATCCATGTAGATGTATTCATGGGGTCTTTCCATTGCATCCAGTTGAAAAACCCTCTGTAGTAATAGATATAGTTTTGTAAGTGAAACAGAAAAAGTGATTTAGGCCACTACAGTAAATCACTACTTAGAGTAATCAACAATGAATGTGTCTGGATATATACCAACCTGTACATACTGGAATCTTTCCTCTTTGACTCTGTCTGAGTTGCGAACAAAGGGCACTCTGTACAGCTGTTTCATGCACACTATCAACAGTAGAGAGGCTGACACTGTTGATACCCTCAAAATTTACATGGTACCAGAGCATGAAGTTGTTTTTGTTTTGCCCACTGCAGTTGTCACAATGAAGATCCACATCTGTTTCTCCAACTCCAAAGTTGCTGAAAAAATTATGCGTGTAGCTGATGACTTCATTGCTCCCTTTACTTGATGACATGCCTTCATCAATCAGAAAATGTACCTGTTTTTGCAGCCCTTCACAGGAGACACCAAACAGGCCACATTTCCTTGGAGTCAGGAAATACATTGGCCCAGGCTGAAGAGGGTTTGAGACAAAGTGCATCTGAAGAAGACAGGGTAAAAGGATTAGATCAAATGAAATCTGTTCATTCATGTCAGTCTCGAGCTGAGCTACGGGGGAAGTTTCTACACGCTGCAGTAAGCAATCCAACGCGTTATCTCAAAGGATTTGCCATAGTGTTGGCAGAAAAGGCGCACTCACAATGTTGGAGCGGCTGGCGTTTGTAACTGTTCATGAAGGATTAACATGTTCCAAAGTGATGTATCCCTTGCGACGAAACAGACTCCAAAGGCTTCAAAATACATTTTAAACGTATTTCAGACACAACCTGACTGTGATGTAGAGAGCAAGTAGGGTCCCAGGCTAAAATATAGCCTAACTAACTCCTGTAGCTACTGTCATTTTCACACAAAAACACAAACCAAAATGCAGTGGATGATCTCACGGACATCATGCCCGCATGCAATTACTTTCTGATGAGCATGAGAAAGTATTGTTAACAATGCCAATCTGGCAGTTCCCCGAACCGTAGTAAAGGGGACCGCTAACTCCTTAGCTTGGGTTAGCTCGTTAGGCAACAACACAACAACTGCGAGACTCCGTCTGCGTTGTACACGGCACTTTATTTCAGTACTGGGTGATGAACAGCCTCTCTGGGTACAATGAGAATCTCTCGTAAAGTGGAGAACATAACCAAGTAACAGTATGAAGTGTGACAGTCTCTCGCTCTCGGCTCTCCAACATAAACAACAACACGGCGCTCACACACTTCCTGTTTCACTCACTGACGTCACACGCACGCACACATAGTTGGTTAGCTTAGCTTAGTCTCTAACAGTTTCTGGTGCGCACGCAAAACGATCACATGAGCACTCAAAACTTTTTTTTTCTCCATGTCCCCTTAGGGGCTCCGTACAAAAGACAGTCAACACAAGTCTTTCTACAGGCAGCAGTCATCTTATTGTACACAGCCCTCCCTTTTTGCCCAAGGGCTAGATGATCCTGTTGCTTATTGACGACCTGTGACTTTCTCTCATCTGGGAGGTTTGCACTTCGTACCAGCCTCTCATTATTCTGTTGGCACTGCCAGCAGAGATCTGTGTGCGGCCTGCAGCTCTTGATGTGCGGGAGGAGCTGGTTCCACAGTGATTTGAAGCTTGATTTACAAACTGCACATTCACCTGAAAAGACAAATATTATATTCATGCCAATCTTTATGGCCAGGATGTCAGCCAGGCAGCATGAAGGCATTGTCTTCCGCATAGTTTTTTATAAATTCCACAGCTCTGTCGATCTGTTCACGGCTGATGAACTTGTGAGGCCGTGGTTGTGAGCTCTTCTTCCTTAACTGTGGTGTTGCCCCATTCTCATCAAAGTGTTTGATTATGTCAGTCAGAGTGCCTTTGCCAATTCTGAAAAAAAAAAAAAAAAAAAAACTTATTTCAGATCATGTTTCATGCTAATAGGCACCACTGCATGAAACATTGGATTTGTGGCAGTTATCGTCTCTGTGAATTGCTGTGAAACTCCCAGTCAACTGGAAGTTTCATTCAGTTGCCGATAACTGCCAGGAATTGCCGTAAAACTTGCAGTCTAGGTGAGAAAGTCACCCCCCCCAGCTCCTAGGACACAAGTCTCAGGGAGCCATTCAGTTTTGTTCAATAGATGTAAAGCCCAATTTATACTCCTGCGTAAAGTGTCCGTCACTCCGTCAAGGGACAACTGAGACGGCAAGGGCTGCAATTGGTCCTCAGGACAGGCTGAGCTAAGCTGCTCTGTGGTGGCCACAGTGCGCACCGAGCGTCCACAGAGGTGGAGCTGATCACCGCTGATGTCGCTGCCAAACTATAAATATGTCATATCTTAATACACACAGCACAAGTTTAGACTCTAAATGGCTAATTTCTCGCCTCAAATTATCTTAAAACTGCGTTCCGGGACACAGAAAAGTGAGAAACGGCCACTGTTATTCCGCTACAACAACTACGTCTTTCTCTCTCGGACGACATTGCTCACTGTAGCCAAAAGCACAACAACCTTGCGTAGCGACCCCTACTGATCGGGCGGGAAAATGGAGTGCGTATCTGTCAGCACGACGGAGAAGTATGAAGGCTCGAGGGTTCTCTGTGGTCTCCGAAGTTCTGTTCTTAGTTTGTTCCATGTAAAAGGATTTTCAGTTTACATTTTGAAAAGGCATTATGTCGTTGGACAATTGGAATATTATTTAATTGTATTATGAGTTTAAAAATTGGATTATACCACCACACCTTTAAACTTAGTAACGACATGTATCAACATTGTGTGTAGATTCCCAGCTGTTCATGGTAACTGATAGAATGATTCACCATTATTGCTAACGTCCATTTGGACCCTGTTCATTGTTTACTATGAATGATGAGAAAACAACAAAAAAATATAATGGTGCCTGACAGTTTAAAACAGTAAACATGTTTTATATTGTATAACAAAATCTATATAAACAGCCCCCCAAAAAGAAGAGAAGGTTCTACATATGAAAAAAAAAATTTTTTTAGAGAGAAAGGGCCACAAACTTAGAACTGAATTGTTCTAAAGTTCAGCCAGCGTGCAGAGTGGTATGACTACTGTCACCTTTTCTCTAGTACAGCTTAACTGCACAGTGGATGTGTTTACAGCACATCTTCCAGCAATGTGCGATATAAGGAGAAACCATTCTGGGTGTGATGTGTCTGTTCCCTGCAAACTACAAACTTCTACTGGCTTTCATTAAAATGTCTGTGTGGATGGAGATGAAGCCAAGATACTTTAGCAAGACATGTTTGAATGCAGTAGCTTTGGACATGACATTAACAACAAAAAACTGCTTTATAACAGCTGGTCTTGCTTCAGATAGAGGATCAAATGGTCTGTCATGGGGCGGTAATGCACCTAGGGGGTGGTAGTGCACCTAGGGGGCGGTAGTGCACCTATAGATGGATGCCAACTGCCGTAAAATAAAAAGAAGAAGAGCGTCAGTCTTTGGATCTGCTGAGTTGAGAACAACAATAAATTAGCGAGTGTTTGCTCTGTTGTAGGTTGTAATAACCAACACCAGACACTCCACATTCTTCCTGTCGATGAGGACAGAAAAGTGGAGTGAATATCTTTTATTTTTGATGGGAATGCCCCCACTACATTGCAAAAAAACTCCATGTTTGTGCTAGTGATGGGTCGATGAGGCCTCATGAAGCGTTGCGGCACATTAACCAAACTGTATTGATACTGTGTCGCTTAATACTGACACCTCCTGGATCTTAAAAATCATTACCGGCAACCCAATGACAGACTCAACTGACATACTTATTTAATGAGCTAGTATAGGCTGTACAATAATATAATTACCTCCTTCAAGGAGGGGTCTGTATTCTGTCTGTCTGACTGTGAGCAAGATATCTCGAAAAATGTCGCAGGCGAATATGGCTGAAATTTTCAGGAAATGTCCGCAATGTGACCCACAACAAGTGATCCGTACACGCCATCACTGGTTACAACACTCGCTCTCTGACCATAACGTTAATCCTGGTTGCAACTCGCACTGTCTCAGGCGCGCCAGTAGGGTGTATTTTGTAGGCACTGAGCTGCCTTGGCGGAGGTCTGCGCTCTACGTGTGCTTCTCTAGTTTAAGGTATTGTATTTTTTATTCTACTATTTCATATCTTAATTAAAGTTTAAATATCTTTAAGGTCATAACATGTAAAAATCTAAATTAAAGTGTTGCGAATGGGAGGATGCTCATTTACTTGTCCTTGAGGCAGGGATGGTTTTTTTTTATATATATATATATTTTTATTCAAGACAATTAGATGTTGCAGGAATTCAGGCAAATTCGTTTTTTAGATGGCAGATCTCCAGCTTTTGAAAAAAAAAAAAAAACGGCACACGGCACAGATGAGGCCAGTGTACACAGAAACATTAGGGACAGGAGGAAGAGGTTTGGGTTGGTGTGCCTTTGGTTGTCATATCTCAAAGGATCCTGAGATCTTGGCATGTTGCCCTCTGCCATGTATCTCTGAACGTTTGAAATGATGACTGATTGTTTTGGCAGCTGTATCGATCATGTGATTATCTTAAAGTGATACACGCACCGACACTGGGCTTCGCTCTACGAGCTCGACACATGCGCCGAGGCATCGGTGTTGCCCGACCCATCACTAGTGTGTGTCAACCACTTCACAGAGAAGTGTTATTCAAACTTCAGGCAGTACCATGCTGGACTTAGCACAAGACTTCATCTAAATGAAGGAGCAGTGTCAATACCTGGTGGATTGCCTGCAGCTCAAGTTGTAAGTATATTTCCAATAAGGAAACTGTCTTTGTGCTTATGTTTTGTCGTGTAGCATTAGCGTTAGGCGGCTAAGTGCTAAGCTACACGTGTTTGCACCTGCTCGCAACCCTCCGCTAGGTCCGAACGGCTCAAATTAGCATTTCAATGTCGCGCTCGTCAGACCTGCTCTGACTAACACAGACAACCATTGGATGAAACCACAGACAGCTCTAAAGTAAAATCCTCTGTGATTGGACAGCAAATCCCTCACTCATTGGTCACCTTTGGAACACATGGCCATTTGCCCCTCCCATTTTTAATAATGATTATAATAATACAGATATTAATAGTAACTATTATTAATGATACTACTACTAATTATTCTTATTGCTATTATTATTTAGTGATAACTCCACATCACAATAGAGAATAAGAGACATAAGAAAGTACATATAGAAAGTGAAGCTTTATTTACAAAAGAAAACACAAATAACAAACATGCTTTATGAAAAATCTCTCTTGGCTGCTTCAGGTTCATAAGTTGGAACAGGTCTTGCAGAGAGTGGCTCATTATGCAGCCTTCTGTTGTTGGTTGCTCAGTTCACTGGATCCCTCTCCAGTCTCTCTTGTAGTACAGAACACAGTTCTGACAGCTCCTGAAGGATGGAGGCTGAATATCCACCCAGCTTCTCCATCAGCTGAGCCATCAAATCAAATCATATTTTATTTATAAAGCCCACAATAACAGAACACAGTTTGTCCTCCATCCTCCTCATCAGACATCAGGTCAATTGTGATGCCCCTGAAGAAGTCCATCTCATCCTTGGCTAAAACAGCCCTCCTCGCTTACAGCAGCTGGAAACACAAGAAGTACAATTAGTGCTGCTCCATGCGTGTATATATACACACACATACACACGCATGTATCTATGTGTGTATTAACCAGTTGTTTTTGTAAAATGTCACACTTATAACTTAGTATTAAGTATTAAGAAAAAACTATTTTAAATCATGCACTGATTTCAATCGGACCCTCATTCTTCTCTGTCTGCTCCCGGCTGCACTTCTCACTGCTCCTGATTGGGCCGCAAGGTCTGGCTGACTTTATCTGTTTGTATGCAAGTTCTTCAAGAGTCTCGTATGTCTTACATGCCGCTGACAAAAAGAGAGGCAACAGGCATTAATATAAAAAAACATTTTTTTAGATCAAAGTTTCTTACATATAAAGACTCCAGAGTCTACTCCACACATATCAGGGCTTGCAGAGAGAGTTTCCACCAAATGTAAAGTCACAGCGGAATTGTGGGGCGACTCGCGCTCAGTCTGTCAGCAAATAAAAAATACAGTCAGGTGAGATACATTTACTTATACTCCTACGTCGTAGCATCATATATCGTATACAAGTTTCGTTCCTTAAAATCTTACCCTTGTATGGAGTCATAGCGCCTGTTGATTCCCTCTGAGTTATGAAGACAAGAGAAACTTATTTACCACAATTTTGGGATTGTGCACCCCTCTTTTCCTCTTCAAATCAGAACAGCCACGGTTTGCTCTGGATCCACAGCTGCTTCCTCCAGAGACACCAGTCTGACCTCCATGGCCGCCATTTTGGTGTCTGTTTCCCTATAGAGTAGATGCATGTGTGAACATTTGATGCTCTTCAGTATTTGGATTCTACAAAATTACAATTCTACTTACTTTTGCTGTTCTTTCAAGGTCCCAATTGACAGCTGAGTGACACACATTTAGCGTCTGTTTGAGTGGCTGTGTGGTTAAAATGACCATGTATCATTGTACATTGTACATATAACATTGTATCGATTTAGTCACTGGGGAATATCATATCAATTGTCATCACTGTCTGTGCTGTCTCCAGCATACTGTACTCTGGTGTCCGTCAGCTGGTATTCTGCCTCCGAGTTCTCTGACTCCTCATCTGAATCCATTGGTTCGTCAATGATGTCAATTAGCATTTGCAGAACTTCACCCGTGTACCACAATGGCTCAAGCCATTGCCATCCGTCACCACCCATCCATGGCCAAATTTGACATCTGGAATACTTGGCTTTGCGATATCTGCCCTTTTCCAGACTCTAACCTGGAAATTGACCCATCTTATATGCTGCTCTAGGCTTCTTCGGCATGGAGGCAGAGATCCAAGGTCCACATTCTTTGAAGGGTTGACTTGATCCTCCTTTGCGCACAGCTCTTTTATTCAGATACGTTGCATTTCGTTGACTTTGCATACCCTTGTTCTGCCATATATGGCACACGTGAACTACTCCAGCTGATCTATCAAGTCTTCAGGGACGTCCCATGTTTCACCCAACCTGGAGAGTACTGCAGCAAACTTGGGAGTTTTCTGGAGTGTTTTCATCGGCTTGTTCTTTCCTAGTCCTTTGAAGGCGCTAGTCGTATCACATCCTGTGTAAGCATGCAGACACATGAGTGCAGTGCAGTGCTGCTGTGTGTAACCTTCTGCAAGCTCTGTGACATTGATAGGTCTCTGCTTATTGTCTGTACCGGTATCAAAGAAAAGGACCACATTTTGCAGTTTGAGGGCGTAGTGTAGCACGATGAAGAAAACATTGCTGTCTGGACTTTTGATGCGTATGTACTCGTACCCATTGTCTCTCCCATACATGCAGTACAGTACTACTCTGGAATCTGTTTCTTCTTGGGTTGAGCACAAACTTCCAATTTCTTCCTTATTTGTGGTTGACCCATCCTCGGATGGACACATCCAGCTTGTGTGCAGCAACTTCGCAGATCAGAATAACTTTCCTGTCTTGGAATTTGCTGGCAAACTATTGTTGACTCCATACTTTACAAAGGAGCTTGATGAATTGTGACTTGTTCTCGCTGTTTGTCAGAAACAACTTCCAGTCCCGGGGCTTTTTGGTGTTTTCGCCCTTGATGATGAGCTTCTCGCTGGTGCCCCTGCGCTCACACTCTATTGACTTGATGGAGTGGGGTATGTACATGTCGGTGCTGAACACTGCATCAGCGGTCTTTGGCATCATGTCAAAGACCTTCTGGCAAATCAGGCTGAAATTCGCTGGTATTTCCTTCATGTAATAGAAGTACGCATTTGCTAGGTACCCGTCAGCTCTTTCAAATCCAGTTGCAAGCCCTGACTTTGGGACTTTACAAACAGCTGAAAGGCGATGTTGCCCTGTTGTTTGTACTGGAAGACCTTGTTCTTGGCTGTTGTGATCTTTATCTTCTTGTACATCTCTCCAAGGGTTTTCAGGTTGAAGCGTTTCACGGGCTCAAAGAAATCTTTATTTTTCTCCAGTCATAGCATAATCGTCCTGTGTGATACAGTTGTAGGACTGGTATGGCTAGTTGTGTATTTGGATATATTTTATTATGAAGTATGATTTGAATAACTAAATTCTGATTTTTAGCCGAAAACCAACAGAAATATGACAATTTAACCACTTTCAGGATACCTCGGATAAACTTAAGGGGTGCATATACATTTGACTCTGTGAATGGCCCAAATATAAAAGGTGCAACTGCTCGGCGACGGAAATCTACCCGAACAGCGTTTTTAGGGTACACCTCAATATTGAGCCAGAATGTGAAGTTCATCCCAACTAATGCAATGTTAACAATTTGTTTTGTGTTCAGGACACCCTAAGGCTTCTAAAAAAATAGTGGTAGAGGTTTGTGGGGTGGGGGGAGGGGTTGTGCATGTGGGGCTATCCAAGCCTATAGCCTATATTCTGTGAAGCGGTTAGCTCACACACTGAGTTTTTGGGCAGCATTCCCATCAATGCTGCCCAATTCCCATTCCTTTTCTGTCCTCATCGATAGGAAGAATGTGGAGTGTTTGGTGTTGGTTATAACAACCTAATACAGAGCAAACACTCGCTGATTTATTATGACCCATGTTCTCAATCGATAAGCACTGACACGCTGCTGCTTCTTCTTATTATTATTTTACCGTGGTTGGTATATCCATCTATAGGTGCACTACTGCCCCCTAGGTGCATTACCGCCCCTATGACAGACCATTTGACCCATCTGAACCATGTGCTGTAAACACATCCACTGTGCAGTTAAGCTGTACTAGAGAAAAGGTGACAGTAGTCATACCACTCTGCACGCTGGCTGAAATTTAGAACAATTCAGTTCAAGTCTTGTTGCCCTTTCTCTGAAACCGCTGAAGTAAAAAAAATTAAAAAAATTCATATCTCGTCTCTCTTCTTTTTGGGGGCAGTTTATATAGATATTGTTATACAATATAAAACATGTAAACTGTTTTAAACTGTCAGGCACCTTTATAGATTTTTATTAAAGTTATTGTCTTATGTTTTCTCATCATTCATAGTAAAGTTACCATGAACAGCTTGGAATCTACACACAATGTTGATACATGGCATTACTAAGTTTAAAGGTGTGGTGGTATAATCCAGTTTTTAACCACATAATACGAACACAATATGAAATATTACTCCAATTGTTCAAAGAAATTATTTCTCTTCAAAATGTAAACTGAAATTCCTTCTACAGGGAAACAAACTAATTACAAAACTTACATCTATTGAGCAGAACTCAAAACACAAAAACTCACACTCCTGATTTGCATTTGTACAGATCACATCATGGTCATTTACATGGGAAAACCTTACCAGCTGCTAGGAGCTGGGGGGGTGACTTTCCCACCTAGACTGCAAGTTTACGGCAATTCCTGCCAGTTATCGGCAACTGACTGAAACTTCCAGTTGACTGGGAGTTTCACAGCAATTCTCAATTCTGTCGGCCGACAAGGTTTTATTTTCATTGCAATGAAAAGGTCAATCTTCAAAGGAGTGATCCTTGCTCTAGAGTGACCCAGAGCAAAGTAAGCCGTCCACATTTATGTCTGAGCAACTCCCCCTCCGCACCCCTCCAATGCACGGTGCTTTCACACCTCTCC
This sequence comes from Microchirus variegatus, assembly GCF_963457635.1. Lineage (NCBI taxonomy): Eukaryota > Metazoa > Chordata > Actinopteri > Pleuronectiformes > Soleidae > Microchirus > Microchirus variegatus. The sequence goes on from NC_139806.1 coordinate 709,502, forward strand.
GTCCACTGCAGGCACCTCATTTTGAAAAAAATACTTTTTTCTATTTTTTCTCAATTGTTGTGAATGGGTTTTTCTTCACCAGGGAAATAATTCTTCTGTCGTCCACCACAGTGGTTTTCTGTGGTCTTCCAGGTCTTTTGGTGTTGCTGAGCTCACCGGCGCATTCTTTCTTTTAAAGAATTCTCCAAACATTTGATTTGGCCACACCTTATGTCTTTGCTATTTCTCTGATGGGTTTGTTTTGATTTTTGAGCCCAATGATGGCTTGCTTCACTGACAGTGACAGCTCCTTATCTCATATTGGGAGTTAATAGAAACATATTCCAAATGCAAATGTCACTCCTGGAATCAACTCTAGAACTTTTACCTGCTTAATAGAAGATGACATACTGAGGGAATCGCCCACATCTGTCCACATAGCTCGAATAGGGGCGAAAGTGGGGGAGTGAGTCGTCTTTCAACTGGAAGGTTGTGGGTTCAAATACAAGCCGATGTGTCCTTGGGCAAGACACGTTGCTCCTGACGGCTGTGCCGGCATCGTCTGAGTCGGTATGAAAGATGAGTGAATGGGTGTGAATGGGAACTGTAGTGTACAGCAGCTTTGAGTGGTCATCAAGACTGGAAAAGTAAAAGTTAAAGCTGAAAGTGTGCAGTTAAAGCACATCTTGTTCGTTTCAAATTTCATTTTCAAATCCATTGTAGTGGTGTTTAGAGCCAAAAAATAAAAGAATTGTGTCGATGTCCCAATATTTATGGACCTGACTGTACAAACGCACTTACATTTACATTTTTTACATTTCTAAATCTTAGCCGTTGCTCCTTCTTTTTTTTTTTTTTTGTTTTTTTTTTTAATTGTTGCAAATACCGCCATGTCTCAACCTTCTCGCCACTGTCTCCAGAGTCCTGCACTGGGTCCTGTACTTGCGAGTACTACGGTAAACTACAGATATATATTTTGTATCTATTTTGTAAGAGTATCTACTCTTTCGGGGTCCATTGATTTTGAAAATCTCCTAAAGTTATGGTGAGAGGGGAGGGGAAGGATGGGTTCCTGATTTTTTGGGGTTCTTGTACGGAAAAACACTGGAAATTTTGTAAACACAACGGCGCAGTATTTCTACCAACCGAATAAACAGGAGCAAGCTTGTGTCAATGTGTCAATGTGGCGTCAACACGGGATCTTTTATTCTGATTCTAAGTAAACCAGACTTTTATATATATGTATATTTATACATATATATGTGTGTGTATATATATAGCCTTTTAATCATATTTAATCAATCAATAATCTGTTCTCATTATTGTCATTTGCATTTGTGTTTGTTCATTCTTAAAAAGGAAGAAACTTCAAAGCTGTGCACAACTGTGAATTTCAGATTTGCAAAGCAGATTTGGTTGACAGGATTTTACATCCTGCCTGGATAGTTTTGATTTTAAACAGTATCTTGATCTCTGATCGCTGATCTCACCTCAGGCATTAACAGCGTCCCCAGCCTCAGTTCTTCATCCACTCCTGATCAACTGGTTACCCACTATATTCATGGCCTCCATTCCCTGCTGAATTCACTTGCTCCTTTTAAAACTAGGACTGTGTCACAATCCCAAGCATTCTCTAGCTTCAAACTGCTCTGCTGCTGACATTTCGGATCTCATCCAGAAATCTAAAACATCTACCTGTCAACTTGACCCCCTCCCTACCTCCTTAGTCACTTCCTGTCTACCCTCCTTGTTACCTCTGATAACTGCCATTATTCACTCCTCCCTCACCTCTGGTTCTGTACTGTCCACTCTTAAATCTGCTGCTGTTACACCTATACTTAAGAAACCCCAGTGACAGTTTAGACCCCAGTGACTTCAATAACCTGCGACCGATCTCCAACCTACCATTTCTCTCCAAGATTCTGGAGAAAGCAGTGGCTTCACAGATACATGCACATCTCCATAACAATAACCTTTATGAACAGTTCCAGTCTGGATTCCGCCCACGTCACAGCACAGAAACAGCCCTCCTTAAAATTACTAATGACCTACTGTTGGCAGCTGACTCCGGCCTATTATCCTCCTTGATCTGAGCGCAGCCTTCGACACAATCTCCCATACCACCCTCCTCGACAGATTAGCATCTATTTGCATCTCCGACACGCCCCTGGAGTGGTTTAAATCTTATCTCTCTGGCTGCACCCAGTTCATCCAGTTGAAAACCTTCACATCCCAACCATCTCCCCTCTCCTCTGGTGTTCCCCAAGGCTCTGTACTTGGCCCCATCCTGTTCATTATCTATCTCCTCCCCCTTGGTCAGATCTTCCGCAAATTTAATATCCATTTCCACTGTTATGCGGACGACACCCAGCTCTACCTCTACCTAGTCCATTTATAAACTCCAATTGGTTCAGAACTCTGCTGCCCGGATCATCACCAGGATCCCTTCTATCAATCACATTACACCTGTTCTGCAACAGCTTCACTGGCTTCCGGTTAAATTCCGCATCGATTTCAAACTTCTGCTTCTCACCTTCAAGGCCATCCATAACCTCTCTCCCCCATACCTCTCATGACCTCCTTCACACCAACACCCCTTCCCAGACACTAAGATCTGGCTCATCTATCAGCCTCATTGCGCCTCCTGCCCGTCTGACCACCATGGGGGTCAGAGCCTTCAGCCGATCTGCCCCCCGCCTCTGGAACTCCCTCCCCCCGGCATCAGGAACATTGTCTCATTCGCCATCTTCAAATCCCATCTGTAAACCCACCTTTTTAAACAGGCCTACTCCCTCTAACTCTCTAACTCTCTACCCGTTGCTCTTACTTGTTGTTATTTTTATTTTGTTGTTGTACGGCGACCTTGATTGTCTTGAAAGGCGCCTTAAATATAATGCATTATTATTATTCTTATTATACTATGACTGCACTTGTTCATTCAAAACATGGAATGCTCTGAAAACTCATTTAATTTCACTCAACAAAAATATAAATGCACAAAGAAAAACTTGTAGTTATTGTTATGTGACAAAACAGAGTAACTATCCAAAAATAACAGTACAACTTTATCAACAAAGTGACTTTAATTTGCGAGCATTAGGATCCATTTCAGAACAAAAGTCCTCGAGTAACGGCAGGAAGAACACAATGGGGCTCGATGATCCAAGTTCACAAACTTCAATAACGTGCGTGTCTACCATTAGCCTCACGCAGAGTGGTACAGCAGCGACAAATGGACATCACCAGGTTGTCGATCGTGGCCTGGGGGATGTTGTCCCATTCCTCCTGCAGAGCCACTTGAAGTTGGCGGCCATTCTGCGGAACTGGAACTGGAACCCACTGGCGTGCACGCCTATCCAGAACATCCCAAAGGTGTTCGATAGGTGACAAGTCTGGTGAATACTGCGTCATTCAGTTGTGTTGCCACAGCTGTAACGCTCAACCCAGCACTCAGCATGCCAATGGCATGCTCCCTCATGAATTGTGACATCTGTGGCATATTGTTATGTGACAAAAGTCCACATTTTGGTGTGCCCTTTTATTGACCAGACCATAAGGAGTGTCTGTGTACTGGTCATGCATATTGACCACCACTCTGCCATGCTCCATGACTCTTGTGAGTTGAAATACTCATCTGAGATTGTAGTCAATAGGAGTGGCCAAGTGACATTGGGCTACTGGATTTGAGCAAAACAAATAATTCCATAAACAAATGCATCAAGAATATGGGCAAGTGTCATGACATTCTATTTTTGTTCACCATTTCAAGTTTGTGCATTTAAATTTTTGTTGAGTATAGATGTTGTAGTCGTCATGTTGAAGAAATACCTGGAACGAGTGCAGAGCATGTAACATTTACATGCATTTTGTGTCCAGGAAGTGTCTTTTTATCAAGTAGAGTACTTTTCACACACCAACAACCATTTAAAAACTATAAAACGGTCTCTTGCATGTTTCAGAATTGTTATTTTCACACTAATATATGTGCTACCTTCAAATCTCATAAAAATAGGAAACATGGCACTTGGACAGTAAAATATCTAAAAAAGGGAATAGTGAAAATTTGTGATATAAGTGAGGACTGCACATCTGAAGAACATTGCAGCATTCTTGCAGGAACCGCCTCTATTTCATCATCTCTCCATTTAATTAATTCTGACACTGAAAATGAGAACCTGCAAAACACCATCATTGAAAAATTAGCATCTGTTCTTTTGAAATTGGAGATTTACTCACACGTACCAAGCTTAGCAGTTTATTTTATTTTAACCTCTGCCATATTGCCTATATCAAAAAGTACAGCTATTGATATTTTCAAAAAGCATGACCTTAATATTGATCAGTCAGTAATTGATGACCTGAGCATTGCTATTTCTGCTCACAATCCCTTGTTAAAAGAAATAGCTAAGAATGGACAACTAGCTTAAGCTTTTAAATGTAAACAATATTATAAGGAGCATTTTATGGTTGTAGAACCTGTTGAGTATTTACTTGAATGAAGGTTTAACAAAACCTTTTAATATGTTCCCTTTCTCAAGTCCGGGGGATATCACAGGTTAAAAATTGCTCCCAGAAGAAACTTCTTCAGTTGACTCTTGCAACTCATGTTTTGCACTTCCCTTCCAGTTTAAAATAGCAAACATTTACAAATTATTAAGAACTTGCTAATGTTTAATATCAGCTAGGATATCACATGTTCAAAATCAACTTGCATAACTTTATTAATAAATTTGAGAGAGTGAAATGATAAAAATTCTGGGTCAAAATTTATGTGCAGAGATCAGGATGGTTAAATAATGAAATATAGTTCTTAACAAATATTCCTGCATTCTTTAATGACATTTTGTCAAATCATGTCAATTGTATGTATGAAAAGAACAGATGTTGGTCTAAAACCTAAAAAAGAAAAAAGAAAAAGAAAAAATACAAATATGTGACCCGCCACGGACCATGAGGGAACAAGTCGGCCCAGCGCAAAACAAGTAACACATGAAAAAAAATTTTTTTTTCAAAATGAGGGATTTTATTTCGTTTTTTTCAAAATTGTTCAACTTGAAGTTTTGAGGAAGCCACTAAATTCTTAAAATCACAGTATTGTGGGTCTTAAAACCATAAACTTTGTATTTGAATCAAGGTTATTTTATCGCTGTGAATCGCTCCTAGTTTGGGTGTGGCGATCTCACATTCCAGAGCTTTTGTTGTTTTTTCAGCCAATCAGCTGACGATCACGGAGAATACACATGGCTAATTAATATGCACGCACAAAGAGAGAAAGAGGGAGGAAGGGGGAAAAAGAGTGTGAGGAACTTTCCAGCAGTTATGTGTGCAGTGTATGGAAGCAAATTTGTGCCATTATCCAAATTAAAATGCATTAACAGAAATGCCTTTTCATTTTCAAAATGGAGCTGCATTTTGTGACTCATAAATAAAATTAATAATCAAAAAATGCATTTTCAAATTCAAGACTGCTCATTCTGTGACTTAATTAAAATGATAAAGAAAATGACATTTAAGATTTAATTTTCAAAACATCCTCCAGCAAAAAGGTAACAAAATTCAATTTGAAATGTCAAATTTGAAAAGGAAAAAGCATTTCTGTTAATGCATTTTCATTTTCAAAATGTAGCCGCATTTTTGACTCATAAATAAAATTAATAATCAATATTCCAAACTGCATTTTAATTTTCAACTTCTAGACTGCTCATTCTGTGCCTTAATTAATAGACAAAGCAAACAGAGAAATGCTTTTTCGTTTTCATGTTCAAAAAGTGTTTCATAATTCAAATGAGTTCGCAATACGGAGCGGCGCAGGATAGTGACGTCGCTGGCCACTTCCCTTGTTCTTCAATCGTGCTGAGCATAGATATGTAGAGTATAGATGTCTTACGGCGGAGTGTCCAACGACAGTATTGGCCAGCAGCACGGACGACACATCTACTCTTAGTATATCTATGGTGCTGAGCAGGTACTATGCATGATGTCTGACTGACCAGAGTGCTGTCACAGGAAAAAAAAGTCTTACACAGTAGATCAGTTAAAACTAACGTAACAATCCCAAAAACGTGGGTTAATCTCCAACAATTACCGGGGCAAACGTCTAAAATCTCAATAAGGAGTCTGGTGTGTTTAGGGACAGCACCGCTGACTGTGACCGGCTGCATAGACGCTGCATCTGTGTGTGTTTGTGTCACACAGAGTCTGCGCTCCGGAGAACTCCGACACAAGGATCGAGCCATACAATAATGCCGAACTGTAGATCGGTTAAAACTACTTTCACAATCCTAAAAAAGTGGGCTAATCTCCGATAATTACCAGGGAAATGTCTGACATCTCAATATTTAACCGAGAAGTCTGGTCCACGATGGTCCTCCACTCGTTTGTGTGGCTGTGTGTAGCAGAGCCAGAAGAAGGGGAGTGGCCAGTGACGTCACTATCCTGTGCCGCTCCGTATTGCGAACTCATTTCAATTATGAGACACTTTTTGAGGCGAACATGAAAACGAAAAAGCATTTCTCTGTTTGGTTTGTCTTTTAATTAAGGCACACAATAAGCAGTCTAGAAGTTGAAAATTAAAATGCAGTTTGGAATATTGATTATTCATTTTATTTATGAGTCAAAAAATGCAGCTACATTTTGAAAATAAAAAAGCATTTCTGTTAATGCATTTTCATTTTCAAATTTGACATTTCAAATTGAATTGTGTTACCTTTTTGCTGGAGGATGTTTTGAAAAGTAAATCTTAAATGGCATTTTCTTTATCATTTTAATTAAGTCACAGAATGAGCAGTCTTGAATTTGAAAATGAAAATGCATTTTGGAATATTGATTATTTATTTGATTTATGAGTCACAAAATGCAGCTACATTTTGAAAATGAAAAAGCATTTCTGTTAATGCATTTTCATTTGGATAATGGCACAAATTTGCTTCCATAGCAGTGTGTGTGTGTGTGTGTGTGTGTGCAGTGCGAAATTAAAGCGTGATTGTCATCAAAGCTTTGTTAAACAAAGAAGGCAAGGAGAACAGGACAATAATTTAACTGTGTCTTAACAAAGACAGACACAGCATAATTACTGCTGGTGTGTGGACTGTTAGTATTTTAAGCTAACGGCCTTTATGCTAACGTGTTAGCAGACATCATTGTCACAAAAACAACAAACAGATGATTATTCAGCGGCTGAAAGAGAGCAGGACACACACAGCAGTTGTCTGAGATGATGACGTGACGCCAGCACCGCTCTATCTCCTTATGGTGAGTTTTGATCTGCATAACATTAGTGTTCACTGTTCAGTCACATACAGGGACGTTTTTTCTATTTATTGTTTCACTTGCTTATTATGTGTTAACATAACTTCTCTAAAGGCGCATGCAAGGGTTAAGTAAAAGTTACTTAGTTACTTCAACACTTAGGTGTTGATGGCGCCTCCTGTGTGGTCGCCTGTTGCAGCAACTCCCGGTATTTTCTAGCCTTTTTCTCTTTAAACTCTGTATTTTCTTACTTTTTTCAACTTCTTTTTAAGTGTGTCTTTTTATTTAAGCACTGTCACCATGGGCACCAAGTACACCATGCTTGTTGTGGCCCTGTTGGTGAGTTTTTTACACTTTTCGACCGTGTCGGGGGATCCAGCGTGGAATCACGGCTCCATTGTTTACAGTAGGGATCAGCTGTTAGCGCTGCGCTGCACAGCTGTGCTGCCGGAGGAGCGACCCGATATTCCCCGTGGGCTCAGGAGGAGAAAACTGGGTGTCGCGCTGGAGTCCAACGCCGTGCGGGAAGGAGACGTTACAGACCTGTTCTCCTGTCCATTATTATGGGAAATGTACGATCTCTCCCTAATAAAATGGATGAGTTAGCGGCGCTGACCCGGCATGAGAGGGATTACCGGCACTGCAGCATCATGCTGTTCACGGAGACGTGGCTCACTGCTGCTGCCCCGGACACGGACACCATGCTGGACGGATTCCAGCTGATTCGCGCGGACAGGACGAAAGAGAGTGGAAAGAGGAAAGGAGGAGGACTGGCAGTGTTTGTGAACGATAGATGGTATAACTCTGGGCACAACACTATTAAAGAGCAACACTGCTGTAAGGACTTGGAACTGTTAGTCTTTAGCATGAGACCAAACTATCTGCCGCGGGAATTCTCGCATGTTATCGCGATAGCTGCGTACGTTCCCCCCTCTGCTAACGCTAATGCAGCCTGTGACGTCCTGCACTCAGTGGTGAGCAGGCTGCAGACACAGCATTCACAGGCTCTCCTCGTGATCGCCGGGGATTTTAATCATTGAAATTGAAATTGAATGACTTTACTCCTCCCCCGTGGGGGGAAACACACATTTACAACAGCTCAATTAAGGCGACAAGAGGTGCAGAAATGTGCAAGGGCATATTAAGTAGGAAGAACGACAACGTAAAGATAAGAGTAAAAATAGGGTAAAAAATAAAATAAAATACAATATGGTAAACAAATAACACTCTAAATATAAGTAAGACTCTAATAAAATAAAATACAGTAAGATAAAAATATGCTCTAATATAAGTAAAAAGAAGTAAAATGTAAGATAGAGTAAGAAATAGAATAAAATAAAATACAATATGCTCTAATATAAGTAAAACGAAGTAAAATGTAAGATAAGAGTAAAAAATAGAATAAAAATAAAATACAATATGGTAAAAAAAAAGAATTAAATTAAATTACACACTCTAATGTAGGGTAAGTAATTCAGTAGAGATAAGAATAAACATAAGACAAGAGTGCACAATATCCAAGTAGTACACACAGTGTAGAAAGGAACTAAACCGAGATGTGCACTCAGTACAGAAGAGAAATACTGAATAAAGAAACTGAATTTGAATTTTACACCATAAGCAGAGGTAAGTATGTAAATGGGCGGACATTTAAAAGGAGGAGTTAAATATCCGAACAGCAGTGGGGATGAAGGACTTTCGGTAGCGCTCTGTCTTACACTGAGGGTGCCGGAGCCTGCTGCTGAAGGAGCTGCTGAGCCCCTCCACAGTCAGGTGCAGTGGGTGGAGTGTGTTGTCCATGATGGAGGACAGTCTGGATAATGTCCTCCTCTGTCCCACCTCCTCCACCGAGACCAGCGAGCGGCCCAGGACAGAGCCGGCCCTCCTGACCAGCCTGTTCAGTTTCTTTCTGTCCCTGTCCGTGCTGCCTGCTCCCCAGCAAACCACAGCGTGATGGATGACAGAGGCCACCACAGAGTCATAAAAGGTCTGTAATAGAGGTCTGCACACACCGAAGGACCTCAGTCTCCTCAGGAGGTGGAGGCGACTTTGGCCCTTCTTGTACAGGGCGTCGATGTGAGTGTTCCAGTTCAGTTTGTTATTGAGGTGAACACCCAGGTGCTTGAAGCTGTCAACCAGCTCATTGTCCGAGCCCTGGATGCTCACCGGTGAGTGTGGTGGGGTCTTTTTCCGGAAGTCATCACCATCTCCCTCGTTTTCCCAGTGTTCAAGCACAGGAAGTTGCTCTCACACCAGTCCACAAAGTCCTTGATGACCGACCTGTACTCCAGCTCGTCCCCCCCAGACACACAGCCAACAATGGCTGAGTCATCGGAGAACTTCTGGAGGTGACAGCTGCTGGAGTTGTAGGTGTAGTCCGAGGTGTAGAGGGAGAAGAGGAACGGTGAGAGCACATGCCTCTCCTTCCACCTCTCTGCCCACACTCACTCAGTATGTCACCTGCCACACCAGAGACAATAAAATACTGGACCTTTTCTATGCCAACACCAAGGAGGCATATAACTCATCCCCTCTCCCCCCCTCGGAAGATCTGATCACAACCTGGATCATCTCCTTCCTGTGTACAAACCTCTGGTACACAGGCAGCCAGCTGTGACCCGCACAGTGAAAGTATGGTCTGAGGAGACCGATGAGGCTCTGATGGACTGTTTTGAGTCTACTGTGTGGGACGAACTTTGTTAGGGACATGGGGAGGAAATCGACAGTCTCACAAACACCATTACGGATTACATAAACTTCTGTGTTGAGAGCACTGTACCCACCAGGACAGTACGGTGTTTCTCTAACAACAAACCCTGGATTAACCCTGACATAAAGGATCTCCTTAAGGAGAAAAATAGAGTTTTTAGGTCAGGAAACAAGGAGGAGCTGAAGACTGGTCAGAGGGAGCTGAGGAGAAAGATCAGGGAGGGGAAGGACAGCTACAGGAAGAAGATGGAGGAGCAGCTGCAGCAGAGAGATGTCAGTGGAGTCTGGAGAGGCCTGAAAACCATCTCCGGCCACAACAAGCTGGACTCCCAGACTGTAGGGGACCAGAGGTGGGCTAACGACTTGAACCTATTCTTCAATAGGTTTGATCAGGCCCCCACTTCTCCCCCGACAGCCCTGCTGGGACCTCTTTCATCTGGATCACGGGTACACTGCCCAACCTCCACACCCCTCCCTTCATCTCCCAGCTCGTTCAACAACACACAACCCCCCTGCTCCAATCTGTCCTTCACACCTAACCAGGTGAGAAAAGAGCTCAAAAAGATCAAGGCGAAGAAGGCTGCATGTCCTGATGGCATCAGCTCCAGGCTCCTCAAATCCTGTGCAGTTCAGCTGTGTGGGATTATGGGAACCATCTTCAACATGAGCCTGAAACTGGGGAGAGTACCACACCTATGGAAGACGTCCTGTGTGGTACCAGTGCCAAAAACACCGCACCCCAAAGACTTTAACAGTTACAGGCCGGTGGCACTAACATCCCACCTGATGAAGATCCTGGAGCGTCTGGTGCTGTCTCATCTGCGCCCTGTGGTGAGACCAGCGATGGACCCACTGCAGTTCGCCTACCAGCCCAGCATCGGGGTGGATGACGCTGTCATCTACCTGCAGGACAGAGCCCTTTCTCACCTGGAGAAGTCGGGGAGCACTGTGAGGATCATGTTTTTTGATTTCTCCAGTGCTTTCAACACCATCCAGCCAGCATTTCTGAAGGACAAGCTGGAGCATGCAGGAGTTGATCCTCACCTCACATCCTGGATTGTGGATTATTTGACTGATCGACCCCAGTATGTGAGGACTCGGGATTGTGTGTCGGACATGGCTGTCTGCAGTACAGGGACCCCACAGGGAACAGTTCTGGCTACGTTCCTCTTCACCCTGTACACTGCAGACTTCTCCTACAGCTCCTCCTCCTGTCACCTGCAGAAGTTATCTGACGACTCTGCCATTGTCGGCCTCATCACAGACGATGACGACAGAGAGTACAGAGAACTTGTTCAGGATTTTGTGGACTGGTCCCTGCGGAACCGCCTCCAGCTCAACGCGGGGAAAACTAAGGAGCTGGTGGTGGATTTCCGCAGAAGACGACACTCTCCTCCATCACCGGTGAGCATCCAGGAAATGGACATAGAGATGGAGACATCTTACAAATACCTGGGTGTTCACCTAAACAATAAACTGGACTGGTCTGATCATGCTGCTGCGCTCTACAGGAAGGGTCACAGCAGACTCTACCTGTTGAGGAGACTAAGGTCTTTTGGAGTGAACTCCTGAAGACCTTCTACGACTCGGTAGTGGCATCAGCCATTTTTTACGGAGTGGTCTGCTGGGGCAGTGGCATCACAGCCGCAGACAGGAAGAGGCTGGACAGGCTGATTAAGAAAGCCAGCTCTGTCCTTGGATGTCCCCTGGAACCAGTGGAGGTGATGGGAGAGAGGAGAATGGCTACCAAGCTATCATCTCTGATGGACAATCTCTCCCACCCCCTGCAGAACACCATCGCAGCACTGGGCAGCTCCTTCAGTCACAGACTCAAACATCCAAAATGTCTGAAGGAGCGTTATCGCAGGTCGTTCCTCCCTGCAGCTGTTAGACTGTACAACAAGTAGACCACACACACACACACACACACACTCTCCACTCTCCATGTGCAATATACTGTTCATTTTTCATTGGTGTAATATACTGTATATATTTTTTCATAATGTAAATTTTTTTTAAGTGCAATATATTGTCATTTTTCATACTGTCAATTTTTTTATACTGTAGTTTTCTCATCAGTGCAATATCCATATCCGTATTTAATAGCTCAGCCTTGTTTCCTTACACTGTAAATACCATGTGCATACTGTGTATATTCTGCAGACCGGTTGTAATGTACATTCTACATTCTATTTTTAAACCTATTTTTATAGTCAGTGTTAATATTTTATATATTGTACTTTATATATTCTATTTCTTTTTGGTAATGCATGTTTATTATTTATTATCCTTATCTTTATTGTCTTGCTGCTGTAACACTGGAAATTTCCCCACTGCGGGACAAATAAAGGACTATCTTATCTTATCTTATCTTTTTTTGCGTGGGGTGTGAGGGTAGTAAAAATAGGAAAAGGGGTCAGAAATCCAAAACTATTTTGTTTTTAATTAAAGAATAAATATAAAACTACTAATGAGACAGCAGAAATACTTACCAAAATATGCTTCTGCAGATTTGAAGTGGAGTTGTTGAAAGCAGACAGGTTCTTCACTATTGGGAGGCATATCTTGCACTGCGATGATGCTGTTGCCTTTCCTATGCTTGAACAAAAATAAATCTTCCAAATATGGCCAATGATTTTTATCTGCATCTCGTTCTTCAGACATTGATGTTTCAGCTTGAGCTTCATCTACGTATTTCTAGTTCCGGGTCTTCTGGACCGTGACCGCTGGCCGTGCCTGCTTTGTCGACCTCCATTCTCGCACTACAAACTAAGACCTCACACTTTCTTACCTACCTTATCTGCGCGCGCCCTCTATGTTCACGCACCAGGGCTGGTGCTAATCAAATCATCATTCGTCTGGTTCTGGCGCAAATTTCTCCCCTGTAGGTTTTCATTGGGCTGAATTTTAATTTTTACTCAGTAATGGATAGGATTTATTAACTAAGTAAGTACAATACTTGAGTCAAAACGTACTCAAGCAAAATACAAAATCCTCATTTTATATTGTACTTAAAAAATACAAAATACACAAAAAAGTATTCAATACAGTAACGTGAGTAAATGTATTTCGTTACTTTCCACCTCTGATTCTTCCACATTTCGGATCTTGATACTGGTGCAAAGAGAGAAATGGAGGAAATGATGATGGGAATCTACGTCATACAGCATGAGGATGTTGGTATCATTACAGAGGGAGACGAAGTGCTTCAGGGTCTCAGGTATTTTGCAAATGGGTGTTCACCCCTGCTTGGCCTGATCTACAGCTTAAATCTAAGCTATCCAAAAGACCTACGATACACTTTTGAGTTTGTCCAAAAAGAACAAAATGTCGTTGCTTGGCACCGGTAAAGAAAATAAGAGGCAGCATTGTGTTTTTAAACAACAGTATATAAATAAGTTTTTGTGAATAAATATATTTAAATATATATAAAAGTAGTGCAGTTTGTATAAGTAGTGCAGATAAGAAAAACAAAAAACAGTTAAGATATTGCACAGAGTGTGTGTGTGTGTGTGGGGGGAGGGGGGGTATTTGGAATTTAGCAGTCTGATAGCCAGTGGGAAGTAGCTTTTTTTAAGTCTGTCTGTTTTGCAGAAAAACTGCTCCGTTTGTTGTGTTTACAACATTTACAGATTATTTATGTACAAGAAGAACCCCCCAAAAATATTATCATTATCTTGCAACTCCAGCTGTGAAGCCGTGTGGAAGCTGCAGACCTGTGAACACAGCATGTCGATTCTGCCCAGCAACAGTGAATACTATTTTCTGATTGGCTGATCGGTCGCTAATTCAAGACAGCTACTTGAATGTACTACACAGAGCTCACTGCCTTTGTGTCATCGATTCATAGATTACCAATTTATGTGCGGTGACTTTTATCACTTATCAGCTTGAGAAATGTCATCTGTGGCATGTGTGAACTGATTGAAATGCATTTGTCGCACGCAGAATGCTTTGCACTTCTGCAATTTGTGCTTGCTGTTACTCAACGATCACGCCCAACAGTGCTCACACACCCCTCCTTCCCCTCCCCACTCACTGAACACACTACCACTCTACCCACTGGACCCACTTTCTGAAGATTTTCAAAATCAGGCATTGGGTGGAGTCAGCTTCAAAATCCGAATGGAAATCTGATTTTTTTCTAGTTCCATTTTTTTCTGAATCAAAGAAATTGTTCCTGATGGTTATTGAATTACTGAGTTAGCCAAGAAGCTTCCATTTCCTTCCCGATAGCTCAATTGAAAGCAAACATGTCTGTTCAGTTTAATCCACTGCATTGATTGGGTTTCCAGACTGATCTCATCTTTAAGTAATATGAATGTTATTGTTATTAGTTGATCAGATGGAATACACATTTGGATCTGCTGAACATTGCAATGTTTCTCCAAGATAATTTCAATAAATATGGCAACATTTTGCTGCTATAAGACTCAGTGTTCACTAGGCCAGTTACTACAAAAAATTGCTATGAGCCAGTCATGTGAGACATTCTAAACAATCTTAAAACTGAGCAGAGCACACAGAATTTTTCTAAGCTACCGATTTGATTCAGTTTCGAGGTGATAAGGAAGTTAAACCTGTACAGACTTGTATTATTGTTGTATTTTAGTAATTAAACTTGAAAAAAATAAACAGTATATTGTTCACCTCATGTTAAGAATATATTATATAAATACTGGTTAACTAAATAGAACACTTGTACTTTTTGATTGTGACATCTCAAATATTGATAAATGCGCATTCTATTATATATCTGAATAGGTTATATTAACTCAAAACCAGGAAGTTATACACAGCTTAATAATAACACTTCACACAGAGTGGGAATAATGGGAGGGGATCAGTGGAGAGACATAACCAATATTATCTCTCAAAAGTTAATCCAACGCTTTACAATTGTACATCCTCGAATATCACATCTATACTTTGCATTTATTTTGAGCATTTGCTGGCACTTCTTTCACTTCTTTCAAGAGAAGTTTTTCCAAGTTATTCTAAATTGAGAGAAAACCAGGCTTTTAGAAAATGGGTATTTCCAAAGAGAGATTATTGAGCTCATTTCATGTGAAAAAGTCATTACTATTATGTGTGTTTATATGCTGTCTCCTCTGTCAGTGCTGCTGAGCTCTAGTAGAGCTGACAGCTTGCTGTGACAGAGAGCCTTAAACAAACCCACTGGATCAGCCACTGCACAGGAAAAATGTGTTTGATTCTATTAGGCCAGTGTGTATGTGTGTGCTCACAACCCATACTGTTCCGTATTTTATTTCTCAGCACTCTTCTTCTCTGTCATTGTGTGACATTGTAGATGTTAGGAATGTTCCTGATTGCCAACTTTTGTCATCCCTTTAAATCTAGAAATCACATGAAAATCCATCAGTTTATTCAGCATTATTCATAGCATCTGATATGAAATTGTTTGTCTCAATTTGCATTCAAGTGCATTCACACTGACAAATATGGCTTTGAATTGTAAAAGCTTTGGGATTTGGGAAACAGTTAGGGCTGAAACAATTAATTGATTATTTAACTGCTTTTATCAATGATTAATGTAGGCCATAAGGTGAACCCATGGATGTAAAATATGAACTGGATAGAGCTCCGCCCCTTCGCTTCCGTTCATTCCTATGAAGCTGCTCATCCAGTGCATATGCCAAAAATGTTTTCTGACTTCCGCGTTTGTTTCCGAGTTATGGGACCCATAGAGCATGCGCAGTAGTGTCCCTACCATCATTCCTCTCGGCTATGTGAACGAGCCATCCGCGTTATCGTCTTGCTCAGCCCGTACATGAACAGCGAAAGGCATGATGGGAGTACGCTAATGACTTGCGCTAGCGGATTTCATGAATACCGACGTCACGTTAACTTCGGCTTTAGTTTATATGTGTCACAGGAATAATGTTCTTTTGGTCTGATTTCCCCTATACAGTATAATTGTATAATTATTATTAGGAACAACAACAACGAGTTAAAGTAGTTTTATAACTCCCGATTCTTTCACTCAACCTGTTTATATTCAACTATAATTCGCGTGTTCATCACATTTAACAGTAACTTCATGAACCGATAGTGACGATAAGACAAACATCCTCCCCGGGAATCAGTGGTGAAGTGACCACAGCTCTCAGTGCATCACACGGTCACAGCTCCACAGTCCACACCGTCATCAGCCTCAATGAATCCACACAGCAGCTCTGTGCCACTGAGGTGTCGCTGACTTTTCCTGTCCCAGCCATTTGCTGTCACGTACTTACCTCTGACTATACTTACGTTCATGCTAGCTCGCTGTACATCAGGGCTAATAAAACCGTATTTTACATACTTACCTTGTCTTGTCTGCATTTGAGTCCTCCATTCTCTCACAGTCGTTTCCCCTTAAAGGGAAACGTAACAAATATGTTTGAAAATAAATGTTAATGAGGGACGAATAAATAACTAAAACCTGCTTTGTCGTATTATTTTAAAAATTGTAAATGAAACCCCCTCCAGAAGTTAAAGTTATCCTTTAACTACTGGTATTTGTAAAAACAAATTATTGACACCACCTAAGTCGTAAAAAAATTGTTAAACTTGAGTTACACTTTCAACTATTGCTACAAAGTTCCACTCTGCTCTGTCTTGCAATCGGAATGAGTTCAGTCAATAGGACACATTAGAAAATGGCAAACCTACTTTAAAGTGATTATCCTTTTATTAATACTTTTACTGTTAATACTGTACTACTTTTCTTTTTTTGTAAAATCAATAAATGATAAGACTTTTAGCATGGCACCTTAAGACTATGTCCAGGAATACAGTAAAAAGACCAGCCAAGACAGCTACAGTGGGTCAAGCACAAGGACCAAAGCGCAGAAGACTGGCAGCCACTTTGCCTGAGCAACTTGATGGAGATGCCAGCAGGGAAGCCATATCATTTCTCATTCACTCTCAGGATAAGCCAAGTGTGTTTCAGAAGATGAAGATGACCTTTCAATATCGCCAAGACCTAGTGCATGACCCACAGAGAACCACAGATGTCTTTAAAACATTTCCACATTTTTTAGATGTCAAAGGGCTGGTGAGTTGTCCATTTCATTTATTTACACTTATGGTTTTTTGTTGAATGTAAGTACAATACTCTAACCTTTTTGAATTTTGTGTATATGCTTATATGATCAACAGCTGAATCAAGACTTCCTTCTGCTGAAACAGCCCCCAAGATGCTTGAGAAGTGGGACACAACTTTCAGGCCCAAGGTTATCAATGAGGCAAAACACCTGACTCAGTTGAGCTGTGCCAACTTCTGCTAAGAAACCGACAGAAATTGATGACACCAGTAAGCTAATTAACATGATTTGATTTTGTCTTATTTTTATTTGTGCATTCTAACTGCTTCTAACATTCTAACTTGATACTAATGTTTTGGTCAGCTAATTTTCCTCCTGATAGCCTGGGACAGTGACATGGCTTCTCTGCTGCACCTTCTCCATCACCTACCACCCACAGCTGGACGGAAAAGGACCAAGATAAGCCCCAGTGATGCAGTGAACAAAATGTTGCACTTTCAAAAGGTATGCAAGTCTTTAAAAAAAAATCCAGTTTCTGGTCTTTTATATGTATTAACTCGATTTGAAATTACTAAAGGCACAGTCAAACAAAAGGAATAGACTGAATGTCTTCACATTGACACTGACACACACACTTTGTCATGGCTTGTTAATAACCCAACTTTTCTGGTGTACAGATCCAAGTGAGCAGTTGAAAACTTTACATACTTTCCATATTTCACACATTCTGTGACATAAACTGTAAACTGTCTTGTCTGTAACAACATCAATTGCACGTCTGTCTGTCCTGGGTGAGGGATCCCTCCTCTATTGCCCACCCCGAGGTTTCTCCGATTTTTCACTGTTTTCTATGGAGATTTTCCTCAGTCGATGTGAGGGTCATGGGACAGAGGATGTTGTTACGATGCCATGTAAAGCTCTTTGAGACAAGTTTGTAAAAACGGGCTATACAAATAAAATTGCCTTGCCTTGCCTTGCCTTGCCTTACAGTGCAAGGTGTTGATGTTATCTTTCTGTTTTCAGTCATGCTGCAGCTTGGATGAACACCTTCGTGGAAGAGATGGCAGACAACCATACATCCTTGCTGTTGGTCGAACCAGGAACAGACACTTTCTACATTGTTGTGGACAAACAGCTCATCCCCTGCCAAGCCACTAGCTCGTTGGGTGCGTTTGATGAACTGTTTAAATCCCACTACGTGTTCAACCTGTCATACGATGAGTACCTGGGCCAGCTCTTCACCTTCTTGCAAACAACAGTCTACAATATTGATGTAGCAACAACAAATGAGTCTCCCAGAGTTTGTGAGTTTCGTGCTAAAGTATTCAACTGAAGCACTGAAATGTTTAAGTGTTTTATTTGTCAGGCTTTGTATGATCCCTGCCAGTCCCTGATCTCTCATCTAAGACTTGATCACAGTTTTTAATCCTCGCACCAGGTTTAAGTTAGTTGGTGCACAAGATCGTTGTAGACGCCAGGTTTCAACATATTCACGTTTCAAAAAACATTTAATTAGTTCTCATGAAACGGATTCTAGTCAAAGTGGAGATGCAGCAATGACAGAGTCATTTCAAACTAATTTCCACATCAATCAATCAATCAATCAATCTTTATTTGTATAGCCCACAGTTTACAAAACATAGTTTGTCTCACGGGACTTCACAGGGTTGGTAACATCCTCTGTCCTTAGACCTTCGACCAGGGTAAGGAAAAACTACCAGGGAAAAAACTAGGGATGCACCGATTGTGAAATTCTGGGCTGATGCCGATGTTTAAAATAACAACTTGGCCGATGGCCGATACCGATGTTTTTTCTTTTTGTTATTTATTTCGTCTTTGGTGCCACAGAAACATTACTGAACTATTTTAAGTCTTTCAGCTCTTCATCATACTATTATTTAATGAGCACAAATTCAATAAGACAAATTTATGAAACCTTTGATGTCAATTTTCAGTTGACATTAACCTTAATTAACATGACAAGTTCTTTTCTGAAAAATAGCCCAAAAGCCCTCTTAGATTGTTGACTAATCAGTGAAAATATTTATTCAGCACTTACATTGCCCAACAAAATTAATTGAGTGGTTCCTAGCCTAAGGAACACAAACTTTGTCAGGTAGTTTTTTTTCAGTACCTACATCGCCCAGAAAAAAATATTTGTCAAAACTAAAATGTACATCAAGTGTAAATGTAAAAAATAAATAAATTTGCCTCTTGCGCTGTAGATGTGCGCTCTCTCTATCGCACGTCTCATCCTCGGCACCGGCCGCAGGCAACAGGTGCGCAAGAAGTATTGCTTAGTAGTGCACGTTGTTTAACATCCTCATCAAAGTAGCTATCTTTGTATATGGCATCCAACAAGGTAGCAATACAGAAAATGGGATCACACTCGATTTGATCGAAGTGTTTATTTACAGCATCTAGTAATGCGGTCTTTGTTGTTTTAACGCCGTGGACGGTGTGAGTCTGCTTGCTCAGAAAACGTCTCAGGGCTCTCACAGAGGGAATGACGTCGGCAGCCGATGCCTCTGATGAGCTAACTTCTCTGGTCAATTGTTCAAACGCGGAGAGCAGTGTTATAAAGTTTTCAATTAATTGCCACTGCTGCGCACTGAGAGTGGCGGGGAGGTCGTAGTCTGCGGTATATGTAGCAAGTGCGCACTTCCAACTGGATTTGCACAGCCTGGAGACGCGAATAGGCGAGGTGTGAGTGTTTAAAGTGGCCGACGATTTAAAAAAATAGCCACAACATCTGTGACGCTGCGCAGTCCCACCTCTTGAAATATTAGTTTTACACGCATTGCAAACTGCATGACGGCGACCGATGCCGATGGACGGCCGATGCATCGGTGCACCCCTAGAAAAAATCCTTGTAACAGGGAAAAGGGTAGAAACCTTAGGGAGAACCACAGGTGAGGGATCCACTCCCTGGACGGACAGACGTGCAGTAAATGTTTCCCAAAACATACAATACATAATGACAAGAATAAAAAGTGAAAAGTCTTTAAATGCCAGTATCCATCTGGATCACTGGGTTTGTCACGCCTGTAGTGAAGGCTGTTGTGGTCAGAGACTTGGGGATGACAGAGTCCTCTTTCCTGTCCTGACCTCATGTAGTTCACTGGTGTCAGCAGAACTGTAAGAGATTACAAATCAGTTAGAGATGTGCTACATGTAGATTTATGTGCTACATCTCATGGGGGTACATAGGGTAAGTGGTGAGGGTTGAGAAATCGAGGACGGGGTAGAAAAAGTGCGGCTCGTGCAAAGTCTGTGTGCTCATTCTAAGTGCATGATGGGAAATTCCCCCAGCAGTCTAAGCCTATGGCAGCATAAGATGGGCTATTCTAATCAGGACTACCTGATCTAGCTTCGACTATAGGCTATGTTAAAAAGGTAGGTTTTCAGTCTCACCTTAAAGGCGGAGACCGAGTCAGACTGACTGAAAGCGGAAGTTGGTTCCACAGGAGAGGAGCCTGGTAGCTAAATGTTCTTCCACCGATTCTACTTCTAGTTATTTTAGGAATAACCAGTAGAGCTGAGTTCAGGGAGCGCATCGGTCTATTCGGTTGATATAAAGTGATTAAGTTTTTAAGAATTAAGAAAATTTAAGAAGGTGCCTGATTATTCAGGGCCTTGTATGTAAGTAGAAGTATTTTAAAATCTATTCTACTTTTCATTGGGAGCCAGTGAAGAGAAGCCAAGACAGGAGTTATATGATCACGTCGTCTGGTTCCAGTCAGTATCCGTGCTGCTGCATTCTGGACAAGTTGTAGGCTTCTCAAGGACTTACTAGGACATCCAGACAGTAAGAAGTTACAGTAATCCAGCCTAGAGGTTATAAAGGCGTGGATAAGTTTCTCAGAGTCTTGTCCTGATACAATATTTCTAATTGTCTTGATGTTGCGAAGGTGGAAGAAGGCTGTTCTACATATATGTGTCCAGGCATGGCAAAAGGGTTCACATGTCTACTTCGGGACATTTGGAGTTACTTTACAGATTCCGAAAGTGTGATATCTAAGCTTTCCAACAATGTCAAATCCATTTTTGAGGAAGATATGGCCATTTGAATGTAGGCACTCCTCAAACTGCTTTAGGGAGAAATTCAGCCTGAAAGATTTCGACCTTCTTGAGGAGCCAGGCCAATAGCTGCTCATTTGCATCACATTAACATGGTCACAACCCCCCACCCAGTCTAGCTGTCAGTGACATCTGATGTCTGTTAGCCCACAGGACAGTAACAGTGTAGCAGTTTGAAAAAAAAAAAAAAAAAAGGAATGAATGTAGTTCATGTCAAGGCAAGTTTATTTGTATAGCACATTTCAACAACAAGGTAATTCAAAGTGCTTTACATAAAGCATTAACAAGCATAGAAAAGAGACATTTATAAAATCAGATATAACATCAAAATAAAAACAAGCAGGTAAAATTTAAAGATTAAGATTAAAAAATAAAATAGATACAAATAAAATAAAAAGATAAAAAATAAAATCAAGAGTATATATAAGGAATAGAGGTTACAGTGCAGTATTGGAAATTACTGAAATGCAGCGGCAAACAGAAAAGTCTTCACTCTTGATTTAAAAGAGGTGAGAGTTTCAGCAGACCTAGAGTTTTCTGGGAGTTTGTTCCAGATATATGGTGCATAGAACTAAAATAAAGAAATAAAATATATCTAAGTGTGTGAAGGAATATTTTCCAGACCATGGACTATATTATCATCTTCAATACCAGTTCCTCCCCCACAATGTGGCTGTACCCACTCTGTCCATCACAGTTGATATGCGGACTAAATGATGACATCACAAACGCACCCTCTTCTGTGCTGTAACCTTTGGTGCTGGGCATGTGAAGTATTTTGCCTCATCAGAACAAAAAGGCCTGATTTTTTCAAAAAGATACGTCTGCCTGTCCATGGTCAGTCCAGGTGGGGCCAGGACGGGAAGACTGTCAACAGGGGGCAGAACTCCTGGGTTGCGCAGTAGCTGAAACTCGATAGGCTCTGCATCACTGTGAGTTTGAGCAAGCACCACACCAGGGGCCTCATGTACAAAGATTGCGTACGCACAAAAAAACGGGGCGTACGTCCGTTTCCACGCTCACGTTCAGATGTATGAAACGTGAAATGAGCGTGGAAATGTGCGGTGCTCACGCCAACTTCATGGCTGGCGTACGCCCGTTTCTACAGCTATTGTTCCTTTGGCGGCACTTAGTGGTGATGCTGGGAAACTGTTAATAATGTGAAAACAAGTAGTCATCAGAGTGATGTGCACATCAGAGACACACTTTGCAAATGGTGCAATCCGACGTGAGCGAGTATTTAGTGAACGCGAGGATTTACTTGCAAACGATAATAATCGGCTCATAAGCCCATTGCGGAGTGTGCCAGTCAACCCAGAGCCGAGCCGCGTCAGCTGTGTGGGACGGAATCATCCGAATGTCATCCAGGTTCATCAAATTCCCATACAATGCTGTTAAACAGGCCAACATTAAAGCGCAATTTTCAGCGAGAGCCGGTTTCCCTGATGTAATCGGAGCTATTGACTGCACACACATTGCTATAAAAGCGCCGTCACAGAATGTGTTTACGTTAACAGGAAACATTTTCATTCCATCAATCAAATCATATATGATGCGCAAATACAGCTAACATCGTGTAAAGTGGTCTGGTTCATTGTGACTCATTCATGATGACTAACAGCAGGGTGGGGAACAGGCTGGAGGCTGGAACAGTGCACAAGGGGTGGCTTCTGGGTGAGTAAATAGTTTATTATAGTTTATTTTAATTTTCCCGTATGTAAACCAGCGCAATGCACATTTGGGCATGTGCGCATTCAAATATCATGTTTTTGGTTTTCTTTATTTTCTGCTGGTGAAATTAGAGCTACAGCGCTTTCTAACAAGCCCCTGATCGTCTCCCTGTGTTCAGTATTCATGTCAGTGAAAGCGGGCGTAAAGTTGGAAATGTCAGCCGCGGCACACTTCTGCATTCATTAATAGTGAGAAAAAAATAA